>NC_135872.1:23628905-23792418 GCF_031162955.1 Sander vitreus | reverse complement strand
TGACCTCAGAACTAACAATGTATGGTACTTTCTCTTTCAATTGATTGTTTGAAAACGTTTTATGGGATGGTCTGAACTAAAATTGCACATTATACTTTTCTAAGGGTCTTAAATGTCATGTGTGACATGTGTTATGTTGTTATTACATGTGTATACATTTGTATAGATTTTTCTTTAATTAAAAACAAAATAGTTTTGGATTTATGACCCCTTGTCCTATTTTCACTACATGGGAGAGATTCTCCCCCCGCCCTGTTTACAGGTTTTTTTAAATGTAACTAAGTAACTTTTACTTAAAGTACATTTTAAATGAACTACTTATTACTTTTACTTGAGTACTTTTTCAGATAGGTAATTTCACTTGTACTTGAGTAATATTTCATCAAAGTATTGGTACTTTTACTTGAGTACAATATTTTAGTACTTTTCCACCTCTGATAATTTGGGAATATTCATGCATTATACTAGCCTAGAAATGTAGACGCACCCTAGCGGCAGTAAATGTAATTTGCAGCCAGGGTCAACTCTCCGTTGGCTTGCGAGCTGGAAAAACCAAATTCTGGTCAGGCCAATCACATCGTGTATAGAGTCGGTGGGCGGTCTTAACATAAGGACGGCAGAGTTGTGACGGTTCCGCGTGAATTCCCTGCTACTTGAAAACAAAGAAGATGGCTGCTGCTGCTGCTGGCGAACAGCGGTCTTTCGTATCGGCTTTGGCCGCGACCCTGGAAGATTTGGAGTTAAGCACTGAAGTCATTCTTAAAAAAGGAAGATATGTTTGGATTTTTGCCGACCGGATACGGCAAAAGTTTAATCTACCTATCAACTAGCGTTGCTCTGGTTGGCTATGAGTGCAGAGGGAATTTGAAAGACAACCGTTTATCCCGCCCCTCGGAGCTTGAGCCAACATCTTGATGTGGGTCTGGCTTGTCAGGCTAGCATTATACCGAGATGGTGGAAAATTTCGTAGCAATCCATAGTTGAGATATTCTGACCGACTGACCAACTGACATTGGCCGCTAGCATAGTTAATAAAACCGCTACACTAGTGCTAAGAAATTTAGCTTGTGATCTTTTGTTTCTTTCTTATCTTAATTGTTGCTTTACCTCTTGCTCTTCTCCAGTTCCGGAAAAAATCCAGTCTACTTGAAATTCCATTGCTGGTGCTCTAAAATGAGAATAAAAGCAAAAACATGAATCACCAACTGCTAACAAAAAGAAGAGACATGGCTAAGAAAGTTATTCTTACCCTGGTCCCGGTTCTGGAACTTTGTGACTTTATTGTTATTTCTGATCGCACCTTAAAGTAAATTTTTCAAACATTAGTTTCAATGAAAACATGTTTTTAAAGGGTCAACAACTGAAAATTGCTGTGCAGCTATGTCTGATAAGCCTTCAAACACATGGATATATAATTCAAACTGGACTTTCTGAATCACATGTCACTGTCCCGCTAGTACCTGTAGCAAGACATCCACACTAGCATGTTTTTAAAATGCACCCTAACCCTAACAACAGATACTGACTGGTTTTTGGACCCCCCCCAGACCCTCACAATACAGTAAAACTGCACATTTTAGAGTGGCCTTTTATTGTGGCCAGCCTAAGGCACACCTGTGCAATAATCATGCTGTCTAATCAGCATTTTGATATGCCACACCTGTGAGGTGGATGGATTATCTCGGCAAAGGAGAAGTTCTCACTAACACAGACTTAGACAGATTTGTGAACAATATTTGAGAGAAATAGGCCTTTTGTGTACATAGATCATTGAGTTCAGCTCATAAAAAATGGGGTCAAAAACAAGTGTTGCGTTTACATATATAATGGAGATTATTACAAGAAGGTTTCCACATACTGTGACAACAGATAATGAGCCAAGGAAAATATATAATAAAACACACACTGCAGAAAGGGTGCCTTTCATTATGTTAAAGAAATGATCTATTTCATAACAGGGATGCATGTAATTAACATCAGTGAGGTTGACAGTGACTTCTGGTGCCATGTTTCTGGGTTCCTGAAAATCAGTTTTCATCATGACGACCTTAGATGCCAGGGCAACATACTGTATTGTAAATGAGACAAACATTATAAATCCCTTTTGAACCTTTAATTTTACCAGTATAGCTAAAAACAGATTTATGTCTTATTTCTTATAAAATCAGATTTACCATTTAGGTAAACTTGCTATGATCTTTTTCTAAGGACATGAAACCAAAAGTCTCCTGGAAAAAGAATAGTTTTTAACCCTTATCCTATTTATTTAAGATTTAAAGTGTATTATGTGCATTATTAAGTGCATATTATGCTTTTTAGCTTCATCTCTTGCCTTTATTGTGTTATATATATTTTTTGTGCATGTTATAGGTTTACAAAATTAAAAAGCCCAAAGTCCACCCCAAAGGGACTTACCATCTCCAACAGAAAACACTGTTCAAGAACTGCTCAAAACAGCTCTATTGTAGTCCAGCCTTTACTTCAGAGACAAACGTGCGTCATTTTGCGTCACTTTGTAACAGACTTTATAATAATATATAAAATAAAACCAAGCTAGTTAGAGCAAAGGTCCAAATAGTTCAGATAGTTGCATCGCCATGTCCAGAAGACATTGAAAATTGTTACGTATGAAAGGTGTTTTTTAAATATTAAACCATGGAAACCTATTCTGGTACAAGCTCTAAATACAATTATAGATCTGAAAATGAGCATAATATGAGGTATTTATGAATGGGTCAACTCCAAGTTTGGAAACTGACAGATGAATTTGGTCGGTGGCAGGTAAATTTATCTACGTCACGTCATGGTGGCGGGTAACCTTAACTATTAAATTGTTCCCTGAAAAAGTCAACTCAAGGCACCCAACCTAAATAGTGTTGATACCTTGATCTGCCTGGGTGGCTGCGGTAGGATAACAGAGCTAGCTGACCACCTGCCTGTGTTTGACACAACTGCTGAACATTGCAGGGATATAGTCTGATGTCCCTCCCCTTCCGCTTTCTTCGCTATCTATTCTGCAAGTTCACCGTCGCTGCATCCGGGGCTTAGCATCGTTCAGGCCGGATTTAATTGATTTAAAGGAATACCAAATATCCAGAGCGTTTTTTTCCTGTATCCCAGAATACTGTAGATAAGTCGTGTAGCCAGACCATACTCCAGCACTGACACGGTGCTGTGGAGATAGGTCTGGCTAAGTCTCTTAATGGATCATGAATGCATAAAATATTTAATAAATGAAAGTAGCGCAATAAATGCATGGAAATGTAACAGAGTAAAAGTAATTATTTTTCTCTAGAAATCTACTCAAGTAAGAGGAAAAAGTATGTTGCATTGAAACTACTCGGACAAGTACAATTTGCTCAAAAAGGTTAGTTGTACATGTAGCAGAGTAAATGTAACTTGTTAATACCCACCTCTGGTACTGATTAACTCTGTTGTGCAGGGCTAGGTGTATGCATGGTCTGAATCAGTGGTGGGAGAAGTAGGCCAATTAGATCCTTTAACAGTTAGGTAATCAGATTCAAGTATATGCCAGTGTTTTGTTTTTTCCTTTATCTGTTCTGCACCCTTTTGTTGTAAATATTACATGGTCAGTTGATTTCACTGTAGTTTTATTTTTCAAACTTAGATCTGTGTTTGATTTAAGTGGCAGCTAGCCTGGGCATCCGTCTGGGTTTGCGGTATATTCTTGGGTTTTCTCCAACAAAATCTTTGGCAGTCCAATCAGTGAACAGAGGGAGTGGCTGAGAACGATGACGTTGAGGTCGTGACGTGCGCTAGTTTGAGTTGTAGTTCCGTAATGGCACCGGAGAAAGATGCGGTCCGTTGTGGCAACGCTGCCGAATATCCAGAAGTTAAAGCCCGAGCAAGAACAATCTTTGCTGAGTTGTGTTGGTGGGTTCGGAAAAATTTAGATTTTCCATCTCGCTGAGTGATGAAGGAGTTGGCTAAGGCGAACGCTAGCGATGCTAAACCGATAGTTGTTGTTGTCGTCTCCCCTCTTGTTAGCGTGGAGCCAGGCTACCAGAGTGGCTCTGCGCAGATCCAATAGTTTTAAACTTCAACAGAGTACCCGCCTTCAAGGAAGTTAACACTTGTCAATGGAGAGTGGCCAGGCTGTGTACAAATGAAATGTACCAGAGTCTGGTAGGACCAGGCTACAAAACCTAGTAGGCTACACTTTATGAACCCAAATTGACCAACATTGCTCCAGCCGAGTGGTTATATGTTATATATTTTTTGGCATACTTCACTTGACATACTATTGGAACGTACTTATTTTTTCTGGCTTACTAGTATTATAATGTATATAGTATGTAGTTTGCGATTTGGAACTCAGAGGTCATCTGTCCCATCCCATGTCAATGGCTAGTTAAAAACACCTGGGACAGCAGCAGGATGTTCACAAACCCCTTTCCCTGGGCTGCTGTCCACCTAGTGGCGGGCGGCTGCATAACATATTAGATGCAACACTGCCACAGTTTATAGGTGTCCATTTATGAAATATTTTAATTTGGAGGTGGGGGGGAGGGGCACAAAATGACGCCAGCACCACGTCTACTTAAAACAATTTAATTGATCTCAGCATTGATAAAGTCATCATAGCAACACAACAACAAAATTATACATGACTGAATTTCAGTCGGGCCCTGTGTGTCTTCGTACACACAGCTCTCTAACCGTGACACACTACATAGAATAAAACAACCTGAATATTGTGCGTCACTGTTTCCATTCAGTTCAGGCCATTACCGGAAAGATGCATAGATGGATCCTGGCCTCCTCGAATTGCTTCTGTGGTGGAACCTAACTTCCCTGTTGGTCCTATTTGCGATTAATAGCAAATCAATAATAATATCAATATCAATTGTTCACAAATCTTGCAGAAATTGCACCAGGACAAGCGGGCTCATTTAAATGCCCAACATGACCAAACAGGCACATGTTACAAATAAACTTCCATATAATTAAATTAAGAGTCAACATTAAATTTACTTAATTGCATTCTTTAACGTGACTTAAATTTTAGTACATGTTTACATACATTATTGCAATATTATATGCAATTTTCAGTACAATGTAGGCTATAGACTAGTAATGTAGACTAGTAATGTTATATGACAGAGTGTAAAGATTATATTTATTGTGCCGTTATCGTAGGCTATTTCAAAATTGTATACAAATTAAGACAGTAGTGAATGAGTATAATCACCATGAAATATTTTCCCAGAAATGATCATTCTAAAAGCCGAGCTGAACCAGCTGTAAAAGAAAGCATAAATAAAGGGATTGAGCATGGAGTTTGACAAAGTAAGCCAGTTAAGTGCTTCAATAACAGGAACTGGCACTGAGTCATTACTGAAAGGCAAAACAGTGATACAAAGAAAGAAAGGAGTCCAACATAAAAGAAAGACTTTCTGGTTGAATAAAAGTAACTTTAAGTCAGAATTTGCCAGGGGTATGAATAATTTCGGGCTTGACTGTATACATATCATATATATATATATATATATATATATATATATATATATATATATATATATATATATGTGCACTTTTTGCGTTAATTAATCCACCCTATTTTTCAGAAGTAACTGGTTTCTCATTATTTGTTGGAAGATTTCTTATAAACACAATGCTTTTTTAAAGTATTTTCATCATGTTTGCATACATATGCATTTTTAAGTAGAATATAAGCCTATGGATTAGTGACGTTATATGACAGTGTGAGTGACAGAGCAAACTATTATCGTAGGCTAGTTCAGTCATGTATTCAAGTCAAGACAGTTTAGAATGAGTATAATCACCATGAAATATTTTCCCAGAAATTATCATTCTAAAAGCTGATCTGAACCAGCTGTAAAAGAAAGCATAAATAAAGGGATTGAGCATGGAGTTTGACAGTGCAAGCCAATTAAGTGTTTCAATAACAGGAACTGGCACTGAGTCATTACTGAAAGGCAAAACAGTGATACAAAGAAATAAAGGAGTCCAACATAAAAGAAAGACTCCCAAAACGATAGCCAGAGTTTTGGTAGCCTTTCTCTCATTCTTACTGACAGTTGCTCCAGACTTTTGGCTCTGACATGTTGTGTTCTGGATGCTGCGTGCCTGTTTCTGTGCAGCAAGGAAAATCTTTAGGTAGATACAGAGCATTATGATCACTGGGAGGTAAAATGAGAAAATAAATCCAATATTGTTTGCTATGAGAACATCAATCAAACACCTTTCCTCACATGTATCATTATTTAATCCAGCAATTGTGATGCTTATTGCAATTACAGCAGAACCCCCCCAGCTAACCAGAATCATGATCACAACAACACGATGGTTGATTTTAGTTCTATAGATCAGAGGCTGACACACTGCATAATATCTGTCAATAGCAATACAATTTAGGTGCAGAATAGAAGCTGTGCTCAGTGTTATATCAAAACTGCTTCGTACTTTACAAAATAAACCCTCATGATACAGACATGAGCTAAGTGAGAATGCCATGCTGAAAGGAAAGACTATGATCCCAACAAGCAGGTCAGCCACAGCCAGAGAGAGAATAAGGTAGTTAGTAGGAGTGTGGAGCTGTTGGAAATAAAAGACGGAGATTATAACAAGAAAGTTTCCGCATATTGTGATAACAGACAACAACATCAGGAAAAAATATAATAATACACATATAATGGAAGGGGTCTTTGTCAGTATGAAATTAAAGTTATGTATTTCATAGCAGGGATGTATGGCAGTCACAATGCTAGTCCTGTTGAAAGTGACTTCTGGTTCCATGTTTTAGGGATCCTACAATTCAATACAATTCATATTATTAGCAATATGCAAAACTTTGCATTAAAAGAACATTAAAAAATTTTTTTTTTATCACACCTGTTAAACCAGCAAGACCATGTCCATGCGTCAGTCCTGATGGGTGTTCTTGGTTATCTGTACGACTGTGCAGAACCTTTAAACTTATCAACAGCTATCTCATCACCATAAGTGTTGTCCAATCATGAATGGGAAACTGTATCATGTGTGTGTGTGTGTGTGTGTGTGTGTGTGCGTGTGTGTGTGTGTGTGTGTGTGTGTGTGCGTGCGTGTGTGGACTTCTTTTTTTCAGTTGCTTTGGTATGCTTCAATACAATGTAATTTGTATCCATCCATCTTCATCCGCTTATCCGGGGTCGGGTCGCGGGGGTAGCAGCTCCAGCAGGGGACCCCAAACTTCCCTTTCCCGGGCCACATTAACCAGCTCCGACTGGGGGATCCCGAGGCGTTCCCAGGCCAGGTTAGAGATATAATCCCTCCACCTAGTCCTGGGTCTCCCCCTAGGCCTCCTCCCAGCTGGACGTGCCTGGAACACCTCCCTAGGGAGGCGCCCAGGGGGCATCCTTACCAGATGCCCGAACCACCTCAACTGGCTCCTTTCGACGCAAAGGAGCAGCGGCTCTACTCCGAGCTCCTCACGGATAACTGAGCTTCTCACCCTATCTCTAAGGGAGACGCCAGCTACCCTCCTGAGGAAACCCATTTCGACCGCTTGTACCCTGGATCTTGTTCTTTCGGTCATGACCCAGCCTTCATGACCATAGGTGAGGGTAGGAACAAAAACTGACCGATAGATTGAGAGCTTTGCCTTCTGGCTCAGCTCTCTTTTCGTCACAACGGTGCGATAAATTGAATGTAATACCGCACCTGCTGTGCCGATTCTCCGACCAATCTCCCGCTCCATTGTCCCCTCACTCGCGAACAAGACCCCAAGGTACTTGAACTCCTTCACTTGGGGGTAAGGACTCATTCCCTACCTGGAGAAGGCACTCCATCGGTTTCCTGCTGAGAACCATGGCCTCCGATTTAGAGGTGCTGATCCTCATCCCAGCCGCTTCACACTCGGCTGCGAACCGATCCAGTGAGTGCTGAAGGTCACAGGCCGATGATGCCATCAGGACCACATCATCTGCAAAAAGCAGCGATGAGATCCCCAGCCCACCGAACTGCAACCCCTCTCCACCCCGACTCACGCTCGATATCCTGTCCATAAATACTACAAACAGGATTGGTGACAAAGCGCAGCCCTGGCGGAGGCCAACTCTCACCTGAAACGAGTCCGACTTACTGCCGAGAACCCGGACACAGCTCTCGCTTTGGTCGTACAGAGATTGGATGGCCCTGAGAAGGGACCCCCTCACCCCGTACTCCCGCAGCACCTCCCACAGTATCTCCCGGGGCACCCGGTCATACGCCTTCTCCAGATCCACAAAACACATGTAGACTGGTTGAGCATACTCCCAGGCTCCCTCCAGGATCCTTGCAAGAGTAAAGATCTGGTCCATTGTTCCACGACCAGGACAGAATCCGCATTGTTCCTCTTCAACCTGAGATTCGACTATCGACCGAACCCTCCTTTCCAGCACCTTGGAGTAGACTTTACCGGGAGGCTGAGAAGTGTGATACCCCTGTAATTTGGCACACACCCCTCTGGTCCCCCTTTTTTAAAAGGGGGAACCACCACCCCGGTCTGCCACTCCTTAGGCACCGTCCCAGACTTCCACGCAATGTTGAAGAGGCGTGTCAACCAAGACAACCCCTCCACACCCAGAGCTTTAAGCATTTCTGGACGGATCTCATCAATTCCTGGGGCTTTGCCACTGTGGAGTTGTTTAACTACCTCAGCAACCTCCACCAGGGAAATTGATGCCAATCCCCCCTCATCCTCCAGCTCTGCCTCTACCATAGACGGCGTATTAGTCGGATTTAGGAGTTCCTCAAAGTGCTCCTTCCACCGCCCTATTACCTCCTCAGTTGAGGTCAACAGCGTCCCATCCTTACTGTACACAGCTTGGATGGTTCCCCGCTTCCCCCTCCTGAGGTGGCGAACGGTTTTCCAGAACGGTTTGGGCTTACCAGGTCTGTCCAGAGTCTTCCCCCACCCCCTGACCCAACTCACCACCAGATGGTGATCGGTTGACAGCTCCGCCCCTCTCTTCACCCGAGTGTCCAAAACATATGGCCTCAGATCAGATGAAACGATTATAAAATCGATCATTGACCTTTGGCCTAGGGTGCTCTGGTACCAAGTACACTTATGAGCATCCCTATGTTCGAACATGGTGTTCGTTATAGACAATCCATGACTAGCACAGAAGTCCAACAACAAACAACCACTCTGGTTTAGATCAGGGAGGCCGTTCCTCCCAATCACGCCTCTCCATGTGTCTCCATCATTACCCACGTGCGCGTTGAAGTCCCCCAGCAGAACTATGGAGTCCCCAACTGGAGCCCCATGCAGGACTCCACTCAAGGTCTCCAAGAAGGCCGAATACTCTGAACTCTTGTTTGGTGCATATGCACAAACAACAGTCAGAGTTTTCCCCCCCACAACCCGCAGGCGTAGGGAGGCGACCCTCTCGTCCACCGGGTTAAACTCCAACGTAGCGGCGCTCAGCCGGGGGCTTGTGAGTATCCCCACACCCGCCCGGCGCCTCACACCCTGGGCAACTCCGGAGAAGAAAAGAGTCCAACCCCTATCCAGGAGTATGGTTCCAGAACCAAGACTGTGCGTAGAGGTAAGCCCCACCAGATCTAACCGGTAGCGCTCCACCTCCCGCACAAGTTCCGGCTCCTTCCCCCACAGAGAGGTGACATTCCACGTCCCCAGAGCCAGCCTCTGCTGCCCGGGTCTGGTCCGTCGAGGCCCCTGACCTTCACTGCCACCCATGTGGCAGCGCACCCGACCCCAGCGGTTCCTCCCACAGGTGGTGGGCCCATGGGATGGAGGGATGTAGTTCAATTTTATTTTATTTAGAATGTCAAATCACAACAGAAGTTACGTGAGAAGGTAGGCCTGCAACAATTATTAAATAACAAATCCTAATTTGTACAATGACGCATTCATTTTTTTTTCTCATGTTTTGAAAGACGCTGTCCTGTAGCTTACTAATGTAAATGAATAAAAATGTATACAAAAAATGTGATGATGTCCGACACGTTATTATGAAGAAGAAAGCCTTAAGTTTTTAAAAAGCATCAGACATATGACCCACTATGTTCTGCTTCATGTATCCATGTACCATGTTGACAATGTGACATGACGTGACATCAGACTCAGAGAGAGGAGCTACGAAAGGAAAATAGGCCTGGCCTACCATAGGCTACGTGTTGAAGTTCAGTGGGCAAATGTGTGGATATGCCTTTTGCTAATATTTTGATTTCATTCCCAGTACAATTGACCATATCTATACACAACACAACTTCGGCAAGTTCTGCACTACAAGTTTTGCCAAGATTGAAAAAGCAAAAATATGTGTCGCACAGATGAACGCTATATCACACCATGAGCTGACTGCTCTCAATTCACAACAATATGCATCCATCCAATTTACATCAGGCATTCTGACCAAAACTTGAAAGCATGCAATCCCCATCATCGTCATCACAACTATTCCCGAATTCAGCAATAGATTCAAGCAATAATTAAACAAGATACTGACTACTCCATGATCATCTCCACTATACTAATGCTTGCTGTACGAACGCAAACCGTAAGGGACCGTTCGGTATTTATAGAATGGACCACAGGAGGAAAATAGGGGAGGGTCATGTCTTTTTATTCTTTGTTGAGGGGAGGGTCATCACGTTTTTTTAGTCTAGGGGGGAGGGTCACCCAACTTTTGTATTCGTTAACAGCAACATTTCAAAGTGCCTTGTTTGGTGCATATTTATCCATGTAGCTCCATGAAGCTCTCTCAGTCTCGGCCCCTATCGCTAGCAGATTGGTCCCTGCCTGTTTAGTCAGCCAGACAATTTGAACTGTAGCTTTAGAGACCGTGGGATTTTCCAAACTGAATAAATCCTGCTCGCACATATAAACACCAAACTGCTTTGCTAGCTCCATCGTGTTGTAACTAAGACATCTGATGAAAAAATAATGTTATTCATTAGCATGATTGCCATACTGTTTAGTTCAATAACATCCAAAACACCGTACGAAAACATAATGGGCCAGACACAAACTTTTATTTTGAAAAGTCAAAGCTTGCAGACTGCACCAAGCCGGAAGGGCATGAGACGGGAGGTCTCCAGGCTGCAGCCATACCCGACTCAAATATCCTTTCGGTCCCGGTGAGAGAGAGAGAGAGAGAGAGAGAGAGAGAGAGAGAGAGAGAGAGAGAGAGAGAGAGAGAGAGCGAGAGATATATTTAAATATATATATATATATATATATATATATATATATATATATATATATATATATGGAGAGAGAGAGAGAGAGAGAGAGAGAGAGAGAGAGAGAGAGAGAGAGATAGATAGATAGATAGATAGATAGATAGATAGATAGATAGATAGATAGATAGAGATATATTTAAATATATATATATAGAGAGAGAGAGATTTGAGAAGGAAGGAGTGGTAGCATGCAAGCTCCCAAATTGACGCTCGTCTGAGAAATGGAGTTTTGGATAATGTTCAGCTTCGGCAGTGTAATGAAGGTCCTCTTCATCACTAATATTTGGCAGCATTAGTACATTGTATTTCATTATGTTACGGGTAAATAAAATGAGGCACAACAGTTTTGAATGTTTATTGGAAAATATTAACAATCTGTTTTGTGAAGGTTGCAGCTGGTGTTGATTGGAGGCCAGCCCTGTCAAGAGAATCACATGTACTCAGTTTGCTAGTTTGGTTACCTATACATGTGCAGTATGGTATAGTCTTTGCCTGATTAATTGAATGCAGGTTAACAGTTGCTGTTTGTACAATAGTAAAGTTGGAGTACTTTAATTGACTGTACTTGCTAAACTAACTATATTTGATTGTATTAGGTAACATAATGCAAGTAAATTGAGATAACAGTAGAGAAGTAGAAATGTATTTGATGTGGTTGTTGTATTTTGTATAATTGTTCAAATTAAGTACATTTCAGACTTAACTTGTACGATGGTAGGGTCGAGATAAGGTCAGTGGCAGGCTATAAAAGGCTGCCAGTTTCCATCTAGCGCTGCTGCTGTCTGGACCACATGCTGCCTGTGGTGTTCAGTTTGCTGGTTGTGATCATGGCGTCCATGTTTGTGTTAATTGTTGGGGAAATAAACACCTGTTGATCTGCACCATACCTCTGCCTCAAGCCTCCTGCTGTAATTATCCAACCGCTATGCGGCCATTCCAACAGGCAGCTAAATATGCTAAAATATACAATGACTGAGGAAGCCTAGTGACGAGTCCATAGCAACCAGTGTTGAAATTACCCAGTGTGCTTTGCTGAATGGTCTCAATGTTTTATTGTTTTATTTCATGTGAATACTAGATGAGTAACTTAGTATTTGAAGTAATGCAGGGAGTGTGCATTTAGTTTCCATGCTTATTGTGTTTCCACAACAATGTTAGTGAGTAAATCTACTGAAATGGCCACCACACCATAACAGAGGAGCGGGATGTGTAAGATGAGAATGCAGGTTTAGTCAAGTCTGCCACGGCTGTAAAAAAACAATGTCTATCTGTATGTCTTTGCCAAGCACAAACCAGTACAGAGGGCATCAATAAATTGTTGGGGAGGGTCATCCCTTTTTTCCATATCATTATGGAGGGTCATCCAAAAGTTATTGCTAGTGAAGGGAGGGTCAGTTCTCTTTTGACTAAAGGTCCCAAAACTCCTCCGGTGGCTCCTTAAATAAATAACGAACAGTCCCTAAGTGGTTTAAATTACAGTTTGTTTTGGAGAGGAGGAGAACTCTGCAGATAATTCAGATCCAGGTAAAAGCCTCCTGAACGTCTGGGTCATAAGTTAGTAGAGAAAAAAGGTTAGCAAACTTTAGCAGCAGCCGAACCTATTCCCTTAGCGACATACTGTACGTTTAACAGTGTCAGAAAATATTCACCATTGACAGGACTACAAAAAGCTACTAAACCATTAGTGTCCCTGACAAGATTCAAGGATTGGTGTTGAAGATATGTTTGTTTATGTTACCTCAATACCTCAACTTACTAGAATTTAATTGATACCAGCATCAGTAAAGTCATCATCACAGCAACACAATGGAAAAATCACAACCCAACATAACCAAACAGGCACAGGTTACAAATAAACTTCTACCTTACTAAATTTAGAGTCAATATTGAAGTAACTAAATTGTGTCTCTTTAATGTGGCTTTTCTTTTTATAAAAGCTTCTAAATAATATTTTTAAGTAAACTGGTTTCTCATTATTTGTTGGAAGATTTATTTGAAACACAATGATTGTGTCATCATGTTTGCATACATATGCAATTTTAAGTAGAATGTAGGCCTATAGATTAGTAATGTTATATGACAGAGTGTAAAGACAATTATCCTCATTGTGCAAACTATTATCGTAGGCTAGTTCAGTCATTTATTCAAGTTAAGACAGTTTAGAATGAGTATAATCACCATGAAATATTTTCCCAGAAATGATCATTCTGAAAAGCTGATCTGAACCAGCTGTAAAAGAAAGCATAAATAAAGGGATTGAGCATGGAGTTTGACAGTGTAAGCCAATTAAGTGTTTCAATAACAGGAACTGGCACTGAGTCATTACTGAAAGGCAAAACAGTGATACAAAGAAAGAAAGGAGTCCAACATAAAAGAAAGACTCCCAAAACGATAGCCAGAGTTTTGGTAGCCTTTCTCTCATTCTTACTGACAGTTGCTCCAGACTTTTTGGCTCTGACATGTTGTGTTCTGGATGCTGCGTGCCTGTTTCTGTGCAGCAAGGAAAATCTTTAGGTAGATACAGAGCATTATGATCACTGGGAGGTAAAATGATAAAATAGGTCCAATAGTGTTTGCCATGAGAACATCAATCAAACACCTTTCCTCACATTTTTCATTATTTAATCCAGCAATTATGACGCTTATTCCAATTAGAAGAGAGACCCCCCAGCTAACCAGAATCATGATCACAACAACATGATGGTTGATTTTAGTTCTATAGATCAGAGGCTGACACACTGCATAATATCTGTCAATAGAAATACAACACAGGTGCAGAATAGAAGCTGTGCTCAGTGTTATATCAAAACTGCTTCGTACTTTACAAAATAAACCCTCATGATACAGACATGAGCTAAGTGAGAATGCCATGCTGAAAGGAAAGACTATGATCCCAACAAGCAGGTCAGCCACAGCCAGAGAGAGAATAAGGTAGTTAGTAGGAGTGTGGAGCTGTTGGAAATAAAAGACGGAGATTATAACAAGAAAGTTTCCGCATATTGTGATAACAGACAACAACATCAGGAAAAAATATAATAATACACATATAATGGAAGGGGTTTTTGTCAGTATGAAATTAAAGTTATGTATTTCATAGCAGGGATGTATGGCAGTCACAATGCTAGTCCTGTTGAAAGTGACTTCTGGTTCCATGTTTCAGGGTACCTACAATTCAATACAATTCATATTATTAGCAATATAAATAAAATAATAAATAAAATTTGCATTAAAAAAAACATACAAAAATATTTTTTTTTACATCACACCTGTTAAACCAGCAAGACCATGTCCATGCATCAGTCCTGATGGGTGTTCTTGGTTATCTGTACAACTGTGCAGAACCTTTAAACTTATCAACAGCTATCTCATCACCATAAGTGTTGTCCAATGATGCACTGTGTGTGTGTGTGTGTGTGTGTGTGTGTGTGTGCGTGCGTGCGTGCGTGCGTGCGCGTGCGTGTGCGTGCGTGTGCGTGGACTTTTTAGTTTTTAACGTTATGCTACCTTAGTTACCCTGGGATTTGGTCTTATTTTGCTAATCTGAAAACAATACATTGTTTTCTAACATTTGCTAAGGTCCTAAGGGGTACAAATGTTGATGGTTATTGTTGATTTTGTTTAGATGTGCCAAATTCTAATGACGTAAGTGATTATTGGTCGGACCGTTGAGCTAAAGCTATGCTAGTGGCAGGTATCACTTGTTGCCATAGCAACTCCAAACATCCTGGGCTCTAGCTAACTAAACACACTCGGGTTTTTTGTAAATGGTTAATGCTTGTTTTTATTGATGGGGATAAATGTTTTATGACAGTAATGTTCTATGTTTTATGATAATAAAGAGGCCTGGTTTACTTCAGAGGCTGTGTCCTCGCATTTCTGGGTCACATAACAGTGGTATATAACAAAAGATGTATCCTGCGATTCATTCAAAACTTTAATTAGTTTGAAAAAGTAATAATAAATAAATAAAAAAATTAATTTGAAAGAGACAATTATATTGTAAATGGAATCATTTCTAAGACAATTAAATGTACAACAAAATTTGAAATTGTTATAGCTCTAATCCCAGGACAACTAACAGATAGAGTAGGTCTAAACCACAATATAATTTACAGCACCAACAATTTCCCCAAGAGCAATTGCACACACACAACATTTTTTTTAGCAAACAGAAACCTCAAAGAGAACCTGGCTCTATAGGTGGCCATCTGCCTCGACTGGTTGGGGGGAGGTGGGGCGATAAAAAGAGAGGGAGATGTACAAGAACCACAATAATAATTGAAATATGACTAATAATATTATAGCAGTGGGTATAATGGCATCATATGATGAACAGTAGCAGTTTAACAGTTTAACTCAGCCAAACCTCAATGCTTGGCAATTTATGTTCAATGGGACGCACCAGGCAGAGCAGCAGCCCAACCGCAGTGGTGTAAGATGACGTAGTATGAAGAGCGACAACAGTGGCGAGTAGTATTAAAGACCCAAAACCTGCATAAAGAAACAGGTTGGGGTGGTGGATGGGTTAAATAACACAGGACTTTTAACCAGGAGACCGGGTTCCGTGTCCGGTTGTTGTCCTGCGTGTGACTTAAACGAACATTTTGTAGCCCCACCCACAATCTTTTCCTAACCCTAACTAAGTGGTTTTACCCTGCACATTGAAAAATGACGCCAAGGGTCAATGACGTCAGTGTTTGACTAGTTGGGAGTGAGAATGTGTTGCAACTACCACTTGATAACTGTTGACCAGCGGTCCCCAACCTTTTTTGCGCCACGGTCCTGTTTCATGTAAAACATATTTTCACGGACTGGTCTTCAAGGTGTGGCGGATAAACACTTATTATACGACAAAATTATACGACCAGCATGGAAAACAAATATCTAATAATATAAATATATAATATGAAAACAAATGTAAAATGCATTAAAAACCCAATTTACCATAACAATGTATCAGCGGGAGCCCTGCCCTGCTCTTTGGTCATGCAACTGTTGAGAAAGATGCCAAGGTTTTTTAGGTCACGTAAAATCTTAGCTAGTAATGCCCTTGTGTATTGTTTGGGTCTGTGGGACCCGTTTTCAATGTTTGCTAAAATAAATATTATGCTATTTATTATTTCTTCTAACTCACCACTTGTACCACCAAACACTCATCACTTGCACCAAACGAATGAGATGACGGGAGCGATATTGGAAAATAGTCTGCACCAGTGGAATCACTTGAAAAGTCGTTTGGTGTAAGGTCGGCATAAGCTTGTGGTAAATACTTTAAAGTTTAAAATGTTAAATATCTTGCGTCCTTCTTTTCCTAAACCCAACTGTCACGTTCTTTTCCGAAACCCAACTGTCCTGTTCTTGTCCCGCGTGTCACATAAACGTACCTTGTATAAGTCCACCGACGATTTTTTCCTAAACCTAACTGCATCAAAAGTGCCGACAATAGTGCCGACCCAGCACGTTAAGATAAAGCATGTTCAAATATGACGCTAAAGAAGACTTTTAGCGCCAATAACAATGCCAATGGCACCTGACCAAGCGTCCGTATTTTACACGATTAGAGTGAGATTGTGTTGGCTAGATATAGAGCAGAATGCAGTGAATACATGTTGGAGCTTTAAAACAAAATATAAAAGATACAGCAAATAAAGATAGTAATAATCCTTTTTACTTCATTTTCAGTCATCGGGCAGCACGTTGCCTCAGTAGTTAGAATTGGCCTCACAACAAGATGGTCTTGAGTTAGATCCCAGAGGCCTGTACTATGAAGCAAGATTTGGCGTTAACAAGGTAACTTCAGGTTCAACCCAGGGTTTTGTGTATCACAATGGTGGATCACTTGTTACCGGGTTAAATCGCCTTAGTTACTCGGGAGCAGGTTATGTTGGAGATTAGAGATCAACTGGTGTAAAAGCACCGCCTACTGACCAATCAATACTCAATTGATAACTCTTAGAAAATCCGGTGGAGCTCGGTGCGTGGAGAGAGAAAGTGCTTGAAAAAAAAGTTAAAACATTTAGAGACCGACAACCCTGTTAACTAGCCTGGCTCCACCCTCCTACGTACTTCCGCTCAATTTTCCTTTTCCTTCAGTACTCCGTCTGGGTTTGTGGTATATTCTTGGATTTTCTCTGGCCAAATCTTTGGCGGTCCAATCAGTGAACAGAGGGAGTGGCTGAGAACGATGACGTTGAGATTGTGACGTGCGCTAGTTTGAGTTGTAGTTCCGTAATGGCGGCGGAGAAAGATGCGGTCCATTGTGGCAACGCTGCCGAATATCCAAAAGTTAAAGCCCGAGCAAGAACAATCTTTGCTGAGTTGTGTTGGTGGCCATGATGTTGTGGCCCTCCTCCCCACGGGGTTCTGAAAAAAGTTTGATTTTCCAGCTCGCTCCGTTAGTAGTGAAGAAGTTGGCTAAGGCGAACGCTAGCGATGCTAAGCCGATAGTTGTTGTTGTCTCCCCTGTTGTTAGCCTGGTCCTACCAGACAGTACGTAGGAGGGCGGATCCAGACTACCAGAGTGGCTCTGGGCAGATCCAATAGTTTTAAACTTCAACAGAGTACACGCCTTCAAGGAAGTTAACACTTTTCAATGGAGAGTAGCCAGACTCTCTGTACAAATGAAATGTACGAGAGTCTGGTAGGACCAGGCTACCCGTTAACATTCCCTGATGGGTATTTTTATGAAAGATATAGATTTTGTCTGAGGGAATTGTCTGCTTCTTGAGCCGTGTGTTGCCAATGCGCACATTGGTTTTAATTATGTTTTTATATTTCTTATATCCTCTCACTATTGCTTACCACTGCCAGGGTTGCAACTGATAATAGGCTAAAGCAACGACAGTTTATGGAAAGCACAAGTGTAATTATGGTCAGATCTTGTGCCTGACTGATGGGGAAGTAATATTAATAAGCCTTGTGATTGACGCATTTACAGCGTCGGCTATATTTTTGCCAGCTTTCCTTCCTGTTTTAGGAAGCAGCGACTGTATTGCGTTTTGCCTGAAAAACCGTGTCTGTGTTCTTCATATTTATGTAGAATTATAGTTTGTTCTTTTTATGTAAAATATGCAGCTCTGGTAGATGTTTGCGATTGGTCATGCTGTGCAAACACTGTCTCTTTTATGTGAACGTGTGTGTCGCTGGATTGGGAAATCCTGGTTAGATTGAACTAGATAATAACCAGCCACTTAAAACAATAATATGAGCATTTGAATGGTAAAACAAGCACTTTTGGACTTCTCGATCTGTACCAATGTATCCCGGGGGTACACGTGTGCGGTAGTTTGAATGCACATAATTGTTGTTCTAAAATTTCCTTCGGGATGAATGAATCTATCTATCTATCTAAAAGTTTTCTGCTGAGAAGCAAGCAAAGATTCAAGATGGCTGACGCTCGTTTTGCTTCGGAAATCTTCGGAGAAAGACGACAGTCCAACCCCCTATGGGCGGGTGGAAAACATGAGGAAGTAGCAACCTACTACTGGCTGTAGTCCAATGCCTCTGGGCAAAAAATCTTCCGATGACACAAAAATCATCGTTTTACGTCATCGGAAGATTTTTTCCAGACCCACAATACAGAGATCTCTCGTCTCAGGGGGACATGAGGGAGGGAAGCAAGTCATTCGAAAATACTGCCGTGTTTCTGCTGATACAAAGCTTAATGCTAAGTCGGTGAAGTATGCCTTTAAGTACTGTTATTATTTAAAGTTGTAACCATTATTGTTTTATAATTATTCATGTGACATTGTTACTGTTATATTGCTGAATGAAGACTGCTGTTTATATTGTTGTTAGAAGTTTGGTGAATATATTACGGCAGTTGTTATATAGATAGATATATAGAAAAGGCTGATAAAAATTTCAAATTTTTTGAAATGAAGTCTGTTACTAAGGGCAATACATAAAATGCAGTACATGTGTGTTTCTATAGTGGACCAATGCACCTTGAATTATTTGTTGATTCATTTCTTTTTAAATTCTTTAAAAATAAAGGATCATGTTTGTTCCTCTTCCATGTGCATTGTATTTGGCATTCTTAGCACACAATATCTGTTGTCCAGTAAACTAGGACTATAATTTATCCTAATTGTACAATCCTCCTAAAATATAGACTTAGTTCACTGGACCAGTAACTATATAATGTACAGTCATGTGACAACAGGGAGAGGACACCCCAATGGTTTTTTGGTATTTTGCTGGGGGGAAATAACTGATGAATATCCCTCTGTTACATTCATGTTTACAGTGTGCTTGGAATTTATCACATACTTATTTATCTTTATAGTTTCTAGATTTTAGAGTCCAATTTCTTCAGTGTCTTTATTTTCTATATCCATATATAAAGGGAGCAAAGCATATAATATGTAAAGAAGGAAACTCTATAAAAAAAAGATTTTTTTTAAAAACCTGAGAAAAAGCATGGCAGATAATAGCAGACCGACTGAATGATATATCTAAAAATATACATTTACGAACTACTGCTCTTAACTGAAAGCATTCAATGAGTCACTGTCGTTGTACACTTAGCATTAAAAGTGAGCAGTGGAAGTTAATATGATTTAGGAAATTTATATTTTAGCCCATGAGAGAGAGAGGGAGAAACAGAGTGAGATATATGTACGCATCATATTATATATCATATACATTTTCTAACAGTGTAACATCATCTTCTGCTTACTTTTAAGCCAAAGAGTAGCCTACAACTGTTAATTTGTGCAAATGATTAAGTAGCCTACTCCTTGAATGGTATGATTTTGACGGTTTCAATTCAGAGCAGTCGTCAGTTAATGTGTATATATATATATTTTTTTTACAAATACTTCCATAAGAAGATGCTGCTCACTCTGTAAAGTACTGTATGTACAATGCGTATTCTCCATTTAAGCATCGGTAAATCTGTATCGGTAAATCTGTGATCGGTAAATCTGTGATCGACCTTCCGAATTACTTCAGCCTGGCTCGACCTAGTCGCTCCTCCTCAGCCTGGCTCGGCCTTCGTGAAACGCACCAAGCCAGGCTGCACAGATTAAACTAGGTCAAGCCTCGCTTTATCGGTTATCCTGGATTTATAAATTCTGCTTTTGTGAAACAGCCCTCTGGTTGAAAAATACTAAAGTTACATTTAAGTCTTGTTAAGTTAATCAATTAACCAAAACAGTTTGAACCAACAAAAGTCTAAACTGAAGACACTCAGAAAGTACACTGTAGTGGGTTTGAACGATGATGTCAGCTAGTTTAGGAAAAATGAAGGAAGTACAGTCAGTGACTATGAATCTTTACACTTAACAAAAGAATCATTAGCAAAATGATTTGTGATTTCTATATCCAGCAAGGCCTGAGAAGCTAAGGTTGTGAAATAAAGTCCTTCTTAAAATACAATAACTTATTTTCATTATAGCCTTGTTTATTTCATTTGTATTAAACTGTTTTATTTGTTATCAAAAGTTTGATGTATGTTGATGCTCACTTATGGGTCTTCATAATTACGTCTCCAGTTGGATGAAGTGATGCAACAACCTTCAATTAGAGGTGTGAATGTATGATGTAGTTGCTGGTCCCTGGACCACACACACACACACACACACACACACACACACACACACACACACACACACACACACACACACACACACACACACACACTTTCTCTCTCTTTCTCCCACACTCTTCCTGCCTGCATCATCTCACCTCTTCAACCTGGGACCTTATTGTTTTCAAGCAACAACAAGACTAATAGCGCAAAACAAATGTATGACCACTTAATGATGTAAATAATTGACATAATACACCAACATAGTCCAATTTAATGAGGAACAAGTAGCAAACAAGAACTCTGAGTTCGCCCTTCTTAAAGTCCAGGGAATACATTCTGTTTATTCACTGAATATCAAGCCTGAAGTTTTCTAGTGCAAAAACAATGACTCAGTCTATATGGCTTATAACGCTTCCATTCGCATATTATGCGACTGAGCACCTACCCAGACAGAACAGGAAAAAAAAAGTCAAATTAACAATTTAATGAACAGTAGTGTTGAACACAGAAAAGTGAACTATAGTTAGAATTATGCAAGCTAGTCAGCCTTGAGGCACCATTATCCTTTACTGACCATTTGACAGTGGGGGGGGTCATCTGGCAAAAAGGTTAACCCGCAACAATGCCTATATAGCATCTATATTACTTTATCACAGATAGGCAAAACAATAATTGTATTCATTATATGAGTTTAAATTGTACATTGTGTATAGCCAATACTGTAAATATAGTATATGTGGTAGGATGATAGGCCTTGACACCAGGGCAGGAATTTCACGATGGCCCTGCCCCCGAAAATAATTGTACACCCTACAGCCACCATGGCCTTTGTGCCCCTGCTACTGTCAAAATCTGTGTGTAAAGTTTGACGAGTTCACCATGGCAACCAATATTTGTTCGATTTTGGAAGCGGTGTCGGATCGTATGTGGATAATTTGTGTTTAATTGCGTTATTCGCGCTAAAAAGCACGCTAATGTGTACTGCCTTCTCCAGGAAGGAAACGTTACGTTTGAAATCTGCCACTTCCAGCGCGACTTGAAGTACAGATTGTGCCGTTTTTTTATTGCAAAAAAACAGATTAAAAAAAGTATGCCGAAATAACAACATAATGATGCTGATTTGTCAAAAGTCTGAATTCATACTTTATTAGGTCTGTCGGCTAGATGACATGCAAACAACTTTTAAAATGCTTGTTTTCTGGATGGAGTTTGGTTCTGCTAACATTGGAGCTGCTCCATAAACACAACAACAAGATTCCCAAAGAAAACTCCTTTCTAAACACTGATGGCTTTTGCCACACATCTACACGGAAATTTGTTGCTTGAGTTCCAATATTTCAACACGTACACACACACACACACACACACACACACACACACACACACACACACACAAAGGTCAAATGCCCTTGAGCACAAGACAACAAGACACCATAATTAATTGGGTACAGGGAAACACAATTGTGTTCCTCTATGTACTGCACTGTGAATAGATGGATGTCTTTCTCTTTTATCTATTAAAGTAGATCCGACCAGACAAAACGTTCACTGGAAATGTTTTGAATCAGCTGTGCCAGTGGGGTCAGCCATATAAAATTTGATACAAATTTATAAAAAAGAAATGTGGGAAGATAGGGCCTAATATTGGAAAAAATCTTAGAAATGTGGGAACATAGGGCTGTGGGAACATAGGCACGCTCCCGTGCCGGTGACGGTGCTATCTTGAAAATAGCTGCTAAATGTGATTTTCACGGACGTATATGAGCTATATCTGTCGAAGGAAAAAAGAAAATTCTGCAGATATCTCATTTATAACAATATTGAGCTAGCAAAGCAGTTTGGTGTTTATATGTGTGGTAGTTATTCAGTTTGGGAAATCCCACGATCTCTACAAAGCTACATTAGCTTAAGTTAGCTGCTAACTAACGTTTTACAGGGACAGGATATTGTCTCTGTTGTTTGAAGTTCGCGGACGTTTATTATTTAAATCTATCTATGGAAAAAATATTTTTTTCAGCAAATATCTTAGTTATAACAGGATAGAGCTAGCAAAGCAGTTTGGTGTTTATATTTGCGGTAATTATTCAGTTTGGGAAATCCCACAATCTCTACAAAGCTAACATTAGCTTAAGTTGCCTGGCTGACTAAACAGGAGGGACTAGAAATCGTCAGTGTCGTTTTTTATTTTGAGAGCCAATTGCCCCACAATATGAATACAGTTTGATTATAACTTTTATTTTGTTTGTTAACTGTTGTATAATCGCAATATTACACTCGAGGATTTGATTTAACGCAATTAGGCTATTGGCACAAGAGTGATGCGGCTAGGACCGATTCAGTGTTGCCAACTCTTTTCCAATGAAAGTCGCTAGCACCAGCTCCAAAAGTCGCTAAAAGTCGCTAGATGACGTCATAAGCTCATTTGCATATATGTGACGTCATTACGCAATCATTTGTATAAAGCTTAGTGGTTGTGTCAGCAAGGTAGATAGAAAGAAATAGAATTCTTTAGCCAAATAATCACAAATTCAACATAGGAATTTATTTTACCTTATAATTATTACTTAGGTAGCCTATCTTTGAAGTAAAAAAAGAAATTCTACAAAGGAAAGGGAAAAAGATCGATAAAGAATTCCCAAAGAAGGCTGGCTTGCCCAGGGCCAGGCCATCTCACCGGAGTATTTCTCCCGTCGCGTCCTGCTGTCTCTCCTACCTACACCGGGCGTTTCTGGGCGTCCTACCTCGGTTGGTAGAGCGGGTGCACATATATAGAGATATTGCTCCTCGACGCAGGGGGTCCAACCTGCGGCCCTTTGCTGCATGTCTCTCTCCCCTTTCATGTCTTGAGTTGTCCTGACAAATTAAAGGCCGAAAATGCCCCAAAAAAGTATCCAAGAAAAAAAGAGAATTTTCTGATCCACCACCTATGGTTAAAGACCGCTTAAGTTAAGAAAACTAAAACTGCATGGTGATGGTTGGATGAAGATTGGCTTCATTGTTCAAGGAAATCAATATTGGTCACATTCCCATCCAACTGTAGCACAAATTTTGAAAAAAAAGTGGGCAGATTCTGAGTAGTACTGAGCACTGTTGGCAACGGCTCGACACAAACTTCCCTCACCTGCTGCTGTGGTTAGATCAAGCGGTGGACAAAAGGTAAACAGGAAACACTGTTGTTCTTTGGCTCTGTCACTGCAGTGCTGGCAGTACATGCAGGTGAACTGCCCCCCTCCATGATGCCAGTTCGTCGGTGCTGCATTGGCATAGAGCCAGTACAAATTGTCAAAGTTTCACTCAATTGATAGATAGATGGATATTTATTGTCCCATGAGGGAAAATTTGTTTTCAGTCTGTTTCATGCACATGGCAATAGACACAAATACAGATATAATAGATACAAAGTCAGCGAGATAGTTTGTTCAGCAGTGCTGTGGCAGAAGCGAGAAAACTTCTGCCGAAGCGAGTCTTTCTACACCTCAGAGTTCTGTATCTGCGGCCAGATGGCAGCAGTGTGAAGTGTGGATATAGAGGGTGATTGGTGTCATTGACAATGGTGAGGGCAATGCGTGTAATGGCTTCATAGTTCAGGTCTGAGATGTCGGGTGTAGGGGAGTTGATAATTTTGGAGGCGACGTGTGAGATCTTGGTGAGTTTGTTTTTGTTAGAAATGGTGAGCATGCTGTAGAGACAGGGGGAACAGTACAGCAGGACGGGTTGGATTATGCTTTTGTAAAGTAACAACAGGAGTTATGGGGCAACAGAAAGTGCTCTGAGTTTACAGATGACACGTAATCTCTGCTGAGATCTTCAACAGTGGATCCGGTTTTTAAAAAAAAAAGTAAATGTCTTAAAGCTATACTGTGTAGTTTCTGTCTCCCCCATGAGGAATTCTAAGTAATGACAACAATTCTATTGTTGCCAAGGAGAACACAGAGGATTAAAAAAACATGATGGACTCTTCAGAAGAGGTAATCATCTTTACTCACCACACCAATTTCTTAACACAGCCATACTGAGAAATACAGAGAGTTGTGTGGAGCCGATAGTCTTAATTTGCTTTGCATCAACTCATTTGGCAATGGCTTAAATGTAACATATGTTCATTACCATAAAAACATTAAGCACTAAAGCCTTTAGATGAATCCAACATATTATTAGTAAATCCCCACTGATGATAGGCTTACTGGCCTATAGTTGGTAGTCACTAAGGTAGCCACAGATACAGTTAATAAGGATTCACTGTACCACAGGTATGTGAAATATGTAACATTAAAAGGTGATTTATAGAATCATGTCAACAATTATTGAATAATGAATGAATTAACAATTCATTTTAATAGCTTAGTATTCTATGCAAAAAAGGTATGTATAAAGGCTTTAGGCCGCCCCCTACACAATATTGGGTTACACTTTACTTGAAGGTATCTACATAAGAGTGACATGACACTGTCATGAACGTGTCATAAACATTATAAACAAGTCATAAACGTTTATGACATAGCACTTCTGTCAGTAAGTGTCATTCGGTTTTTGTTATGACAAGTTATGGTTAGGGTTAGGGTTCATGTGTTCATGACAGTGTCATGTCACTCTTATGTAGATACCTTCAAGTAAAGTGTTACCCAATATTGTAGGCCCAATTTAACATGCAACTTAATTTTATCCAATTATATGTACAGTAGTAGGGGGTCTCTGCTCTGTCTCTCTTTCAGTTAAAGTGCCCATATTACAGTAAATACATATATATACAAATATATACAATACTTTTTCTGGGATTTGTTGTGTTTTTTTGTGTCTCTGGTTCCTCCACACACAAACTTTGAAAAAAAACATCCATGCTGTTTTGAGTGAGATACGGTTTCTGAATGTGTCCTGCCTTCAGTCTCTGGGGAAGCTGTTCGAAATCTTCACGGCTTTCTACGTCACTAGTCGAGACGAGGGGCCTAGGGGGCTAACCGTTAGCATGCTAGCTCGTTCTCAATGGCAAAACACTGCTACAACACACACAAATTCACCAACTACTAACATGTCCCTGTTCTGCAGGTATTCCACGCAAAGTTGGAAGTGCGCCCTAGTTTAGAAG
The DNA here is from genome assembly GCF_031162955.1 of Sander vitreus. NCBI lineage: Eukaryota > Metazoa > Chordata > Actinopteri > Perciformes > Percidae > Sander > Sander vitreus. Next base: position 23,766,586 of record NC_135872.1, on the reverse strand, counting down.
AAGTCTCACGGCTAATCATGCCTTGTACAGGCCGAAGTTGGAGCTAGCTCATGTAATCCTTACCTAGCTACTGCGCATGTGCGACTGACAACAGAGATGTTACAGAAGTTAAGAGTCTCACTCTCTAGCTAAAACAGAAACCTGACAGCGTGTGAAAGGAGGAGCTGCAGCAATGTGCAGTAGAACAAAAATATGGTGTTTTTTGAAAATTAAACCATGTAAACCTATTCTGGTACAACCTCTAAATACAATTATGAACCTGAAAATTAGCATAATATGGCCACTTTAAGGTAACCTGACTCCGCCAGATGGATTGCTTTGCATTAACTCGGCATATCCATCTGGGAACTTTCCGTTGGAGAACTTTTGGGAAGGGGTGAAAATACTGGTTAGCTGATTGGATAAACTATCTGTCTATCACCACCTATGTTGGTGATAGACGGGCCAAATCAACCAATCAGATCAACGATATATCAAACTCTTGCCGAAACCAGTCGGGAGAAGAGCAAAAACATCTTTTCCTCCGAGAAAAGCCTCCAGTGCCGTTTTTTTGCTCTTCTTTCAATGAAGGAATACTTTCTAATTCGGATAAAATTTGCGCGATAGCTACGCTCATCTCATCCGTGGAAGCTGCCATGTTGTTTAGACTGAACAGTCGCTTCTCGTTGCGTCACACCTAAACCCACCTCAAAACCAAAGCTGATTGGTCGGTCGTTTGGCGAACGGCTCCAAATTTTCTCTGTCTCAAGATGCCAGACTGATCTGCGAGTGGAAAACTGGAGCTCGCGAGATCAGGACGGTCTCACGAGGCTAACTTTAAGGGGTCCTTGGGTTAAAAAACGCTGAAGACCCCCTGGTCTAAAGTGAAGTGTCCTAGGTATTTGAATTTGTTGACCTGTTTTACTTAGCCAAGACCTTAGCCACATTGTTAGCAGCCACGACAGTGACAGCGTGGCTAATTACAAGTCTGTCTGTGTGCGTCACCACCACTGTCACTGCTGTTTTTAGCTAGCTAGCTAATGAATCTGTAGTCTGGATCGATGGCAGTTCATTTATCGGATAATTCCAGCGCCGCCGGAGGTTCCACTGGATGTCCTTTACTTTTTCTTTCTTTGTGTTTACTTTAAACTCCGGTCGCATCCAGGAACAACCGGAGCAACGTTACACGTTGAAGAAAATTTGGATTGTGCAACACGGCAGGCCTGCTTGGTTCATTCAGAGAATGATTATTAAGATTTACAAAGAATATTTTTACGGCATTTACTCTCTAACTGGGACATTTTGGGACCTATTAGCAGGGATTTTCTATGGACAGAATACACACGGCGATACACTGTTAAGAGCAAATTATGTTAAACCATGTATCCAGCTAATTTAAATAGTTCACGTTACTGTATTGTGTGAACAGTTAACTTAATTTAATGTTGTATGTGGCGTTTTCTTTTGTAGGCTGCAAATGTTCCACCAAAACAAAACTTCCCGAGACCATTTTGCAGAGCCACGCTCCGCATCCGGAGGTTAGCGCCGCCCAAGACAAAATGAAAACAAGCCCTGACTGTTTTTGCTCCTGTCTAGGAGTGTATGTTCCTGTTGTCAGACCTTCCGCCACAGCGCTGTGGAGATAGGTCTGGCAATGCGATGCTCATGAATCTGTAGTGTGGAATTAACTCAAAGTTCTGTGCTGCTAACAGTTGCAGATGGATGTCATGACAGTTGCACATGGATGTCGTGATATTAATCGGTTGAAATTGGTTGACACTACTGTAGCTTACGTAAGCACAGGTCATGTTGTGTTTTACAGGAAGAAAACATCATTGGATTTTAATAAATGTTTATATAAAAATAAAAAATAAATTATATATTATATAAAATATATATATTGTTAAATAGGTGCACAGTATGACCAGGAATGTGATTTAAAAGGGTTTAAAAGGCAATTTGTATTGCAAAGGAAGATGACATAATTGAAAGAGTCCAAGCTCAGACAATAAAACAACGTGGAGTAAATGGATGGAAATATGGCAATTAAGTTTCATGTATGTGTTTTTGCGAGGAAGTTTACAATCTCCTCATCACTCCACACACATCTGATGTTTTTGCCTTTCTTCCGACATAAATATGTCCTTTCAACTACCATACAATGCTTGGTTGTTTCTGGAGAGGATATTATTTTCAAGACCACAAGAGGGTGCTGACAACATATGAGTGAATATGTAGGCTTCTTGTCCTATGTTTTAATTTAGATGCACCTGTGAATCTACTTCCTGTACATTACTCTAATACTGATTATTGTATGCAGCCCAAGAGCTTGTCTTTTTTTGCTTCCTGAAAGGTGTTATTAGAAGCAAAGTTGTGGGATTCAGCATTCAACTCTTATTCTCAGCAGACAGAGGGAGAAAGACACTACACACAGGGTTTTGTCTGTCCATTCACAGACTAGAATAAAGGGATGTGTTATGCCGCATGTAACTTCATGCACTTATTGACTCATTCAGTCATCTCTTTCCAACCTGACAAGCTGGGAGTGTTATGGGGCAGTGTGTTTCCCCATTTCCTTAGCTGTGTTCAAAAGCATTCCTTCATTCACTCACTCACTATTCCCTATATATTGTTTATGAAATAGTAAACTATAAAGGGAACAACCAAACAAGATTTCAGACACTCGCTGAAAACATTGTTGCGTCAGTAGACGCGCCCAGCATCATGTTAACAAACCGGAACAAAATTACTTTTAATACGTCCCTGAAACAAACTGAGCACTACGTTGTATGTACACTCAAATTAGCAGTGTATTGTGGGTATTTTATCGGGACTATATAGTGAATGAAATTAACGGTGGAGAATTCGAACAACACTATATAGTGCACTATTTCAGTGATAGGAAACTGTTTCGAACACAGCTCTTGTTTGCCTCTCTGTCTTCCTCTGTCTGTGCACGTACAGTAGGTCAAGGGGCGTGTTCACTCAATCACCGGTGGCTTCTGCCACTCATCAAGCGCAGCTGCTGCCCATAAACTACCAACCCGGTCTCACGGCAGTTCGTGAAATAGTCACGTTATTTTGATTTATTGATTGGTGTACAGGTCACGATTTTCGAACGTTCACGAACTGCCAGGACACTGGGCTACTCTGGGGGAACAATGGGGAAATTAAACGCCACACGCTGGCGACAACAACAGGACGGACCGCCACATGGGGACGCGATCCCCGGGCACAGAACGGGGACATGACACGCCACAACAACGGGACGGTTGAGGTTAGGAGGTTAGGAAAAGAAGATACTGGGAAAGGAACTGTAACACACAGGACGCGATCCCCACTCTCTGGGGTGAAAGTCCTGTATTGTTTGACCCATCCACCACCCCGACTAACCTCCCTATGCGGATTTTCTGCTTTTCATACTACTCCCTACCGTTGTCGTGCTGTGATCACAAAATATGCTTCCCATTTAAATGCATTAAATTAAAATTTGTAATCACCACACGAAAAAAACAACATAATCGTGTCCTGTTCACAAATCAATAGATTCAATAACGTAACCATTTCACGAACTGCCATGAGACTGGGCTGCAACTACTCAGCTCACCCATACTAAAGCCCAAGGTTGAACTCACTGTCTTCTCTAAATCGTTCCGTCTAATAGATGGCCAGCAGATTCTATTTTCAGTCAGTCTCAAATGTTGTTTGTTCCTAGCGTCTTTGTTGAATGTTTGTTTGCTTCTCTGCGCCGGTCCTCTTTCAAGCTGTCTCTACGACATTTCATTTAGGACGCTTTCACACCTGTTTAGTTCGGTTGAATCGTACTAAAGTTTGTTTGACCCGCTTGTGCGGTTCGTTTGGGCAGGTGAGAATGTGGCAATTGCACTCGGGTGCGCACCAAATGCGGACCAAACAAGCGTACCGACACCTGCTTGATGAGGTGCTCTCGGTGCGCTTTCAATGGAACTCTGGAGCAGTTCATTTGTGGTGAGAACATGATCTGACCTCGAACCGCACCAACTATACATACTCCGCAAGTCTGAGCTAAATGTCTCCTGTGGTCAGGTGTGCTTTGCACTCTGCGATGCAGCAGAGCAGCAAATTGTAGCAACTTCCTGTGTTTCTCTGACAGAAATACACAGCAGTTAAGCTCGCCGTCCGTCACTCGCATCTCTGTGATCAAACTAGCCGCCACTAAAGTTGGAGACAGGCGGCGTCAGAGCAGAGCGAAGTCTCAGTGACCAGAGTAGGTGTAGCAACGTTGCTCGCTAACAATGTCTGATTATTTAAATGAAATGAGATGGGTTGACCATGGAGATGCAAGAAATATGCACTAGTCCAAACAGGACCTTCTTCCTGTATTTACTTTCCAATAAGAGGAGTGAACGTTCTTGCGTGATTTGTAATGACGCATTTTGGTACGCTTGGATTTTTCCAGGTGTGAAACGAAACCGAACCAAGGGGAAATCACTCCAAGTTTACAAACTCATCTATTCGGACCAAAGTAAACGAACTATAGGTGTAAAAAAAAAACGCCCTGTATTGTTCCGTTAATGCCAGAGGTCCCACCGGATGTCCCCCACCTTTCGCTTTCTTTGTGTTGGCATTCTAAACTCTGGTCAATTCGGGAAACATCCCATGAGCTAGAACCAACAATGACATTATATTTATCTTTTTTTTTTTTTTGAGTAAAATTCTAACACTACACTCGACAGCCATTTTAATTCCAGAGCTCACCACCCTACGTGCACATGTTCTACCACAAGTTCCTCACAGAGGCTATTTTGCAGATGCACCATACCTGTGTCCGGTGCTTAGCGCCGGCTAAGACAAATGTGATTGGTTTAAAGAAATGCCAATAAGCCAGAGCAAGTTTTTCTCCCATCCCGGAATGTTGTGTGGACTCGCCAGACCTTCCTCAGCAGCACTGTGGAGGAAGGTCTGGCAATGCGAGACTCTGGTGCTTCTGACCTGCTGCACTCTCAGCTGGCATCTGCTCTGCTGCCTGCTCCTCTCTGTCCTGTGCTTACCTCCCATTGCCTGTGCATTGTCTGATCTAGGCCTATGTGTTAAAACTTGCATATGCAACCAATAACTTGACTCATATCTAATTTGAAATTTGTTACTGTACAAACACTCCCAAGAAAGTGAATGCAGGAGACAGGAGAGGAATCTCTTGCTGTCTAACACAAATTTGGTCTTGGTCTTGACTTGGTCTCAACCTCTCAAAGTCTTGGTCTTGTCTCGGTCTTGATACACTCTGGTCATGGTGATGACTTGGTCTTGATTTAGGTGGTCTCGACTACAACACTGCTGCTTTGCGCCCGTCATCATTACAACGGCCCCTAGAAATGTAAAGATGAGTTGTAATTGCTGCTTTAACAAACGACCAATGCGAGCGTTTTCGGGGAGAAGAACAGTCTCAAAAAAGAAATAAAACATACAGCGTTACGTATGTTGTCTTTATTTGAATACAGATTATTTTTAGCTTAACACAATCACGACAAAAAATGGGATTTAATCATTTGAAATGCCTTCCTGCTCCACTACAACCACCTGTCAGCCACCTTTTGGATGCTGTGACATGTAAATATGTGCTTTACTGTACTACACAATCAACCAGTGTATCTAACCTTGTGCCATGGATTAAGTCACTTAACTTGCCAGACAAGTGTGTGACTCAAAGTATTCCAGGAAGTTGACTGCTGGCATGTATGACTAGTGGTCTATGTACCTGGAGTCATGCATTAAAATGATTTTTCACTTCTGACAGGAGTCCCTTTTTGGGAGCTGGAAGACAACGAGAGGTAAACAAATACAATTACCATTTCAAAACTTCACTTTTATCTTATACTGTATAGGTGGTTAGAACTAATTATGCTTTCAGGCAAACTGTAGCTACATATGACAGAAAAAGCACAGATTTAAGGTAGCTTGGATAGTCTTTACTTGCTGTGAAAGTATATTTAACTAAAAGCTATTTTACATACAACCCATTTTTACCAAACAAATGAAAGATTTTTTTATATTTTCTTACTAAAAAAATACTACAGATATGCTCTTAGAGTAGATTTTATAAGAGGAGCTTGAGCACAGTTTGCCTCTTGTCATTATGTTGTGATACTTAGCAATCAGTGTGGTATCAAAATCTCCAGGGAGCTGTAGTTGCTGAATGCTAACAGACATTTGTTTTATCTTTGTTACAATATCGAGATGCTCTCAAATTGTATTATCCTTTTAAATGCCCAATAAATGTAGAATATGATGGGAAAACCCCATGTGTCATGTTTTGGAAGAGCCCTTTCATTGGACATGCATCAGTCTAGTGAAACAAAGACTAGCTTGAACAATGTATTACTCACTAGGATTTCACATTTGTGCTTTTCAAACTTCAACTTAACTCAATTCATAAATTAAAACAATAAAAACAATGACATTGGTTAAAAAAAATCTTTATGTGTATGGCACTATCCAATACAATTTCACAATGGGTTTAATAAACAAAACCAGGAATGCCGATAGGAAGCAAAGTTATATATACAGAATAAATGTTTGGAAAATAGCCATGATGTTTAATGTCTAATCTTTGCTCTGCTTTAGTGTCTGATGTAAAGTAATTACATCACAGTGGCATCTCATGTCAAGTCTGTTCAATTTCTATGGTCTAAAAGTCTCCTTTTTTCATAAGTGATATGTTATAGCTAAAAATCTAAAACTGAAATTATTTTTTATTTTAATCAGTTTTTTAACCTGGTTTTAGTTTTTATTTAATTTTACTCAAAGTGCTTCCCTTACCTTTATTGTGTTATATATCTTTTTTGTGCACGTTATAGGTTTACAAAGTGAAAAAGCCCAAAGTCCACCCCAAAGGGACTTACCATCTCCAACAGAAAACACTGTTCACCAACTGCTCCAAACAGCTCTATTGTAGTCCAGCCTTTACTTCAGAGACAAACGTGGGTCACTTTGTAACACACGTTATAATGCTCGCCTAGCTGCTAGCGTGGCACGCCCTCATACTCTGCTTCTGACTGGCTGGTTAACTTAACTAGGTACCGTGCATGTGCGACTCCCAACAAAGATGGAACAGAAGTGAGATGCCTCACTCTGTAGCTAAAACAGAGAGATCAACACACAGGGTGAAAAGAGGAGCTGCAGCAACGTGCAGTACAACAAAAAATATGGTTAAAACCATGTAAACCTATTCTGGTACAACCTCTAAATACAATTATGAACCTGATATATAATATTATATATATATATATATATATATATATATATATATATATATATATATATATATATATATATATATATACATATATTAGACTTTAACTAAAAAAATATTCTTCACTGCTTATTTTGGTATTAGTTAACTATAATAACCCTGATAGGAAGACATGTAATAAAACATAAATAGTAATAAGTCAAATATCAAATAGTAATAAAATAAATAGAATGATTTGTATGTTCTTTTGAAATAGACAAGAACATAGGATGCACACAAATTATGAGGGGTCAACAGATAGTGTTAGGACAACTAAACAGGTAAATCTTAAAAGAATTAGGAGTCGTGATTGCAAAAGTTTTGGGATAGCTGAAGGATAGTTAGTTACAGGGCAGTGTTCTGATGACCGAAGACATCGTGAACTGTAGTCTGGTTTAAACACTTCAGAGCCCCATCTCTCAAAAGAACGTTAAATAAACTCTATGTTTCGACTGCTACCCACTCGTAGGAGGCTAAGAGCAATATTAAAAGCTACACAACCTGCAGGAGGAACCAAAAACTGCAAGTTCCTTTTGACGTTTCAATTGTCTTTGTACATTTTTAGGTCTATACTTTTATCATGCCCACGGTTGCTATAGGTCAGGAGTGTCAAACTCAGTTTCACTAAAGGCTGATTTATGCTTTTGCGTTAAAGCGACGCCGTGGGTACGTACGTAGGTATATACGTAGGTACGTAGAGATACCAACCCTACGCAGGACCCTACGTCATAGCCTGACGTGCACCCTAAAAAACTACACGTCGTGGCGACGCATGCGACTCGGCCGCGGCTTGGTAGCGTTGCATTTCCCCCTACTCATTTCCCGGTTCTCCTTCTCCATAAACAACATGAAATCAAAGAGAGGGTTAACCTTTCCTGCTACATATTTCCCACCATGGTCAGAAAGCACAGGGGAGACACTTTGTTTCTCCCACAATGACTCTAGAGTCGCTACCGAAGCTAATCACTGCCACTCTCTCTTGCTCTACCACACACTCCCCCCGCACACACACACACACACACACACACACACACACACACACGCTGGCCCTGCTGTTCTCTTAAAGAGATCAATAAACACACACCAGCGCACAAGTATAAACTTCAGGCCACTTACGTAGGCTACGGCGAAAGCTCTGCGTGGAGCCTCCGCGGATAAATTAGCCTTAAGGGCCACACTGGAAAATGAGAATCACAGTGGGCCAGACAGTATTGAAATGCTTTTATTTTAAGATTATTTTTGGGGCATTTGAGGCCTTCAATGACAGGACAGTGAAGACAGGGAAGGGGAGAGAGAAAGTATTGATTACGGCCGCTGTATCATCATGAGGCAAGAGGAACCATGACTAAACAAGTTGTGACTAAACCAGAACCCTACGCTCTTGCAAACTGACATTACATGGGTAGATGAGGAAACCAAGTAGATATGAACTGTTTTGACATATAGAGTAGGAGCAGTGGTTAATATTTTATATGTTTTGGCATTTAACTGCAGAATGTTTTGGTCCATCTATCTCTTAATGTCATCCTGTAGAACTGATCCATAGGATTAAAATGAACGAAAATTATCAAAAGGTCTGAGGGTTAAATCTTAAATCTTGGTGAACAGGAGATCCGGAATCCAATCCCCGTCATTTTGATAATCACCATTTTCAAGATGGTCTCGTCACCTTAACGTTACCATACCTTAACCACACCTCTGTTTCCTTGAGCAAATTGTGTAGGTACCTAGAAACCCCCCTGAATATTTTTTGCTTGCATGTTCAGTAAGTGACATTACGTGTCCCCAAAAACAAGTTTTAATACTGGACATAAATAGTTGCCTATGAAGTTCCAGGGTTATTCAAGTAAACTGAAACAAAAATAAGCAGTGATGAATATTTTTAGTAAACTGAAACTAAACTAAAACTAAAACTTTCAAGGAAAACTAAACCGAAACTGTATTGCCATGTTAAAAAATGTTCATAAAAATGAATCATTTCACTTTTAGATTTTTAGCTTTAATATGTCACTACTGAAATAAGGAGACGCCATGAATTTCCATCACCTCTCGTGACATTGAACCACGGACTTGACATGAGAGGATGCTGTGCCGTGGTGGAAGAAGTATTCAGATCCTTTAATTATGTATAAGTACTAATACCACACTGTAAAAATACTCTGCTACAAGTAAAAGTCCTGCATTAAAAAGTAAAAGTACTAAATGCAGAAAAATCTAAACAGTTCTGTCAATCAACTAAGTGTTTAATCAGGTAATCATTTCAGCTGAATTTGTAGGCATATATATTGTTGGGCATTTTAATTTATAATAAAACATCGTATTTTATTAACTACATGTGTTTTGTGTGCATATATCTTAATTTGTAAAGTAACTAGTAACTAAAATTGTCAGATGAATGTAGTGGAGTAAAAAGTACAATATTCCTCTCTGAAATGTAGCGGAGTAGAAGTAGAACGTGGCATGAAAAGAAATGACTCAAGTAAAGTACAAGTACCTCTAATTGTACTTAAGTAGAGTACTTCACACTAAAGTAGTGCAAAGATTAAACATCATTGCCATTCTTCAACAATGTATTTTGTATATGTAGCTACATACTTCTGAGAACATAACAAAAACTAACAAAAACTAAATATATAAAAAGTAAAACTAAACCTTTCTGAAAAACTGAAACTTACACTCTGAAAACTAACTAAAACTAAAATAAAATAAAACCGAAAAGTCAAAACTAAAATAAAATGAAAACCATCTAAAAGTTCAAAACTATTATAACCTTGCTATGAACTTAATTCCTAAGAGGCTGTATAATCACTTGGAGAGAGGTTCTTCCTTATATGACGATGCATGATTGGACCTTACGTAAATGATCCCCGCATTTTCATTTAATATGCGAGAAAAGTATATCAGAAATACTGATCATTATTATTTAGAATTATTGAGCGTATTGGCCTGTTGGTCATCATTGAAATAGTATAAATAATGCATGTTCAAAGACATGTGAAGTTAAATCAACCGCCTTAGAGGTTTGAATTGGATCCAAACAAGTCAACAAGCTAATTAGGTTGAAAATCTCAACCATTTGATTTGAGATAAGTTTTTGTTTGTAAGCTGATAAGCGGAACAACTGAACTGTACACGCTCTGAGTTCTGAAATTCCAGATAGTAGCATGCCTTCCAACAACCACGAGTTTTAGTTCTCAGGAAGGTTCTACATTTTTTAAGATCTTTCACTTCCTGGTAGCATTTTGAAGAAAGCTTGTGTACCAGCAATCTCACATAACACCTTGTACTTTCAAGCATCTACGCTATCATCAGATCTGTCTATAGTACAAGGAATACATGTATACATGTCTTCTGATCCATTATAATGAGAAATTACTGTGTTGCTTGTATTCTCTCTCTAGTTGGGATGGCGTTACAAAAGGCGGTAAGATACCTGGTTGTTCTTCTGGTTATATACTACAGTGTGGAGGATCACAGATACAGAGATTCTCTGAATCTATTCTTTGAGGTAAGAATAAGAATTATTTTATAAAGATAAATTTATTTTTTTTGGCATTTTAGGCCTTTATTGGATAGGACAGCTTAGATATGAAAGGGGAGAGAGAGGGGGAATGATATGCAGCAAAGGGCCACAGGTCGGAACCGGACCTGTGGCCACTGCGTCGAGGACTGAGCCTCTGTACATGGGCACGTGCTCTACCAGGTGAGCTACCCAGGCGCCCAAGAATAAGAATTATTAAAGTAACAGTCAAGTTTGTGTTGCTATTCCATGAGATACTGCTATTGGTGTGATGTGACTACATCGTTAAACATATCGTCACTGTTGGGCGAAAACCTTGTAAGTCCAACAGGAAATGACGAAAAAAAGGCTAATTTGAAAACATTATATTTAGCTATTTACCTCAGACAGTCAGATGAAATCATCTCATCACTGCATCAAATATTTGTAAAACCCACAGATTGATTCATAAAAAGGAATTAAAAGGCAACGCATTGTCACGAACGGGTTCGTATGATATCGTACGAAGACTTCAAGTAGATATGCACAACAGTTGGTATGATATCCTACGAAATTGGGCCACCGCTGCCTGGTCATGTGACGAACGGTAACATGAGAGTTAAGTTAGATTAGATAAATTAAATAAATAGATTCAACTTTATTGTCATTGCACATGTCACAGGTACATAGCAACGAAATGTAGTTAGCGTCTAACCAGAAGTGATTTAAGCAGTGATTGAATAACATATGTTACAGTATATACAGAGTGCAAGGTAGGAATGATATATATATATATATGTATATTACTACAGGTGTGTACAAGCTATGAACAGGATATGACTATGGCTATGGTAATACAGAATAAATAACTATACAGTAGGTACAGTGGTGAGTGTAGTTGGTTAAGTCAGGTGTGTGTGTGTGTGTGTGTGTGGGGGGGGGGTGTCAGAGGACAGACTTCATTCAGTTATCAAGTTAAGTGAACTTTACAGTTACATTTTACTAAGAAGAAGTCACTGTAAGCCAGGTACCGGTCACAGTGAGGAGTCAGTCGTTTCAGAGGCCGATGCAGTTAAATTTAGCCAACAAAAACTTACCGTCATGCGATGACGTCAGTTACGTCCAGGATCCAAAACGACTAGTTAGCATTAGAAAAAAAGATTGTGGTTTGTAGTACTCCTGGGACACAAACACGCATATCCTGGGTGAAAGTCTTGTGTTTTTTATTGGGACACAAACTCTTCTCCCCGCTTAAACATTCCTGAGTTTTATCACCCACCGCACCACCCCAACATCATACGCGACGCTTCGCGCTCTTAAACATCCGCAGTCAAATACGCGGAATACATACGAATTACAGTGCATTACTTTTTGTAGCTATGTGTACGAATGGTTCATGAGAACAGCCTGTAAAATGACAATAAATGAAAAAAACAAAGGTTTTGCCCGACAGTGACAATAGGAGATATCTCATTGTTGTATAACTTTAGTTAATATAGTGTATAATCAGTATTTAGTTACAGTTTTTAATTTATATAGACAAACAAAAGTACAATTTAACTGATCAGATGGACATGTATTTTTCCAGGAATTGATGGGTACAAAAGCATCAGACATTCATGCCAGAGAAAAAAGACAGGGTGAGTCTCATTTTGTTAGTATCAACAGCATTTTTCACTCTTGGATATTTTCATATCACTGAAGTATCAATTCTATATTTGATTATGTCTGTTTCATGTCTTCCCAGCTCCCTTGAGTTACACTGATTACGTACTTGACGTTGTTATCAATATCTCTGACCTGGCACTTCTCAAAAAGGTTTTGAGTGAACTTCCTTCTGGGATCAACCTGATCAACAACACTTCTGTAATTACCAGCATCAAAGTCACAACAGGTATTTACGCCTTGCATTTGGTTGTCCTATTGTTAATTTGATTTTGTAAAACATGTCATTAAACCTTGATGTTGAGTGCTGCTGTTTCTTCACAGTGTGTTCCCCAAATATGTCTGCAATCCAGTGCAGATGTGAGGCGAACTATGCTTGGTCGTATAACACCTGCATTGCCCTAAACGCCTGTGATGCCATCATTGGTGACACCTGTGGATGCATTAATTCCCTTCCACCTGATGGCCACTACTGTCAGCTAAACACCAGTCAAACAGGTAGGCCTGAGTTGTGTGTGCAGCACAACCACAAGATATGTTTGCTCACTCAGTAGAATTTAATTACACACTGAGATGTATCATATGGAAGAAAAAAAAACATGTTGATTGTGTAAAATTCAAAAGGCACTTGAGTGTTATTTTATCATACTTTATACTTCTACTGCAAAAAACTTTTTTTTACTCCACTGCATTCATTCTACAGCTATAGTTACTTTCAAATTCATTACATATAAAACACATGATCAGTTTTTTGAATATTTATCACTTGTTGTACTGTAGCTGGACATACAACAATAAAACGCTTCCACATCAACGCATTAGTACTACTATGTACATATAGTACATTGGTGTACGATCTGATAATAAGAAACACAACATTCTGAAAAGAATCTCCAAAGTAAAGACTTGGAATACTCAAGTTAAAGGGTAACTTTAGTTGTTTCAACCTGGACCCTATTATGTTATGTTTTTGTGTCCAAGTGACTGATGGGAACAACAATATTTGAAATTGGCCCAGTATTAAGCGAGAAATAAGCTACGATGTAAGCTAATAGGGCAATTGTCTACCTTCACAAAAGTGATTATTATTGATTATTATTCTAAGTGTCTGACAACATTATGGAAAGGATCCCTTCAGGGATAGACCTTAAAAAGCTCTTTGAGACCTTTCTGTTTAACCAGAAACAGCTCTGAAGTCGCTAGCGCTAAACCTAAAGAGGATCTTAAAAAAGGATCTTACGCTTTAACAAAACGGTCTATCTCTGTAAGGATCCTTACCATAATGTTGTCAGAATGCATTAATTCAATGCAAAGTCAATGCAGTGCTGTGGAGGAAGGTCTGGCAATGCGAGACTAATAATCCTCTAACTCTGCTGGGTCCATGTTTCATTCCGATGATGTTGTTACATCTAGAGAATAACAGGCTTAGATCCAAAGGTGCAGTGTGGCAGTGAGGAGGCAGTGAGAAGGTTTAGAAGGATTATTAAAATAAAAAGTGAAGACAGCACCTACAATAGAATGTGATGGATGTTGTCATGTTCTCCCCCTTCATAGACCCAGTGGACTTTGATTTGGTCCTGGATTTGCGCGTCCCAGTCTCCAGTGTGCCATCAAATTTCATTGATATATTCAGGCAAAGACTGACCGTCTTACCGTTGCCCCTTGTCACTGGATCTTTAAATATAAAAAACATAACTTTCACCACAGGTAAGAACTTATGCTACTTTTCCCCCTTCCAATTTGTATGTCTGATTTATTGCTCCTTAGTGTTTTATATACCATGGCTTGAATGTTTTGTGTTTATTTCTTTCTTTAAAAGAGTGCTATCCAAACTCCACTGGAGGACTGCAGTGTCAGTGTGAGAAGCAGTTTGCTTGGTCATGTGACAAGTGTAACAGCTATGGTGCGTGTAGTAATGCTACCAGTCAAACCTGTGAGTGCATTAATGGACTTCCTGATGGAGAGTTCTGTGAACCAATCACAAGTAAGCTTTGCTATTTTGTAGCGGTTGAAAAAAAAGCAATGCTATCTGCAAAAAAAGTTAACAAAACTATTATCGGCTGTATCTGCTTGACTGTCCTATATGGGTTGACATAAACATGGTTTGGGTTGTGTTTAACAATCTGTTAAAAATTGAGTCGCTTTAGTGTTCGGATGTTGATTATAATTGGAGGTTAAGCAGAAAAATGTGGTGTAATAATTGATTTTCCAATGTTGCTTTACAGATGTCACTCAATGTCCAAACCCGACTGGTATGGGTATATTTTTTTGCTTTGTTTTGCATGGATAAGTTCAACAGAGTCTGTAGTAGTTGAAGACACATGTTGCAAAAAAAGAAAGCATTCATCGAAATGGATAGTGATGCAGATTTTGTTTTTACAGTGACATCAACAACACCAAACACAACAACCCCAGAAATGACGACGTCAAACACAACACAGGCAACACCAACAACCCAAATAACAACACCAAACACAACAAAACCAAACACAACACTGATGGCAACACCAACAACCCCAATAACAACACCAAACACAACAAAACCAAACACAACACTGATGGCAACGCCAATAACCTCTATGATAACAACAGTAAACAACACAACACACATGGCAACACCAACAACCCCAATAACAACACCAAACACAACAAAACCAAACACAACAAAACCAAACACAACATTGATGGCAACGCCACCAACCTCTATGATAACAACAGCAAACAACACAACACACATGGCAACACCATCAACCCCAATAACAAAACCAAACACAACAAAACTAATGGCAACACCAACTCAAGAAATGACAACATCAAACACAACAGCAGAGGGTACGACATATAATGTAGATAATACAGTAAAGCATGTTTCTCATGAAATAGCTTCTTTGTGATAACAACTGTTTCTGTTGTAGTAAGCAGCTTCTTTACCATGGACATACCTTTCAGTGATTCATACAATGATCCAAACAGCTCCATTTACAAAGACTCTAAAAACGCTGTAAGTCTGACAGTATCATGTTGATACAATAACTGTATGTGATATTTGATCCTGGTTTGATTGTTAAACCTATAACAAGCAAGTCATTGTCTCAAACAGATTATAACTGGAACTGCTAATTACATCCCAAATATTAAAGAAGTAAAACTAAAGTTCCGGTAAGTCAATTTTTGGTTTCAGGTTCATTACATACTATATTAGCACAGTACCAGGGTATTTGTATTTAACATGTACATACAATGAAAGCAAATACGTCTTGATACCTTAGTATGCTATTTCAAGGGGTTTGCTAAATTGGAAATCAGAGTTCTTTACATTATTTTGATATCACATACTAGCATGGCTCTAGGGATAGCAATGTCGGTCTCACATATCTTAACTGTTAGATTGATTTGCTAAAAATTGCCATTTGTGGTGAGACTAGTGATCTCCTGACTTTACCTCTAGCACCGCCAGCATGTTGACATTTTTCGGTTTTAGTGAAATGTCCTGACAATTTGTGCATAGATTGTGCGTTGTACGCAGAGGATGATTCGAATAACTTTGGTGAATAACTTAGCATGTGGATGTACTTAGCTCAAGGCACTACTGTGCAGCCTCTCAGAGCCATAAGCATGGCTCTAGTCTGGATCATTGGAAGTGCATTTTTATGAGTAAGCTTGACGTCAGGCACGTGGCTCAAAAAACGGATGTCAGGCTTTGCTCCTTACCTTACCCTCTCTTTGTCTTGCCGTTTTCCAAAAATGTCGAGCTAGCAAGCCACACGCTAAAAATGGCAAGTTTTGAAAAAAATTTGGATCATGCAATAAGGCAAGTTTGCTTGGTTCTTTCGGGGAATTATTGTAAAGAATGACAAAGAATGTGTTTACGGCATTAACTATCTAACTGGGACATTTTGGAACCGATTGGTGGGGATTGCTAAGATGTACACACAGCGATCACTGGTAAGAGCAAATTACGTTTAACCATGTATCCAGCTAATTTAAATAGCTCACATTACTGTGTTGTGTAAACAGTTACGTTCATTTAATATTGTATGTGGCGTTTTCTTTTGCAGAATGCAAATGTTCATCCAAAACAAGTTCTATCCTGAGACTATTTTGCAGAGTCACTATCGCTGCGTCCGGAGCTTAGCACCGCCCAAAACAACTGTGATTGATTTAAAGAAATGCAAGCAACCCAGAGCGTTTCTTTTCTCTTATCGTAGAATGTAGCCAGACCTTACTCTACAGCGCTGTGGAGATAGGTCTGGCAATGTGAGACTAGTATGGCTCTAGACTCTTTCTGGATTTATCACAGTGTTGATACAGTTTACAAAAAGCTGCCGTGTATTTTGTCTCATCTCAACTGACTTTGGCTGAGCTGTCATTATACCATTAAGAGCAGCTAAGTTAAATATGCCAAAAGTCAAATGTGACACCATATAAAAATGTTCACATTGGCCTAGTATTGTTCGGTTACTTACTTCAGTCAATTTGTTTCATTGATCCAAAAAAGTTAATATTCTCTAACAAGTACAGCAAACGCATTAACAAAAGCTATCTTGTTTTCAAAAGTGACTGAAGTGAACTGTAAATAATACTTACTTTTTTCATTTGCTTTTTCCTGCTTGTGATTGATTCTATTCTGCATTACAGGAGCGGAAGCACCATCGGTGACTATACTATAATAGCAAGTTCTGTTAACGAAACTGTTATAGTCCCTGTGAATGTAGGGATATTTAGAGAGCTGGCAAAGAAATACTCAATGCTATACACAAGTAAGACAACTTTTTTTTTTAACATTTTTGAGAGAAACATATGCTATGATTTTCACATAAGCATTGTCTTTCATATGAGTAATAGCTGATCATTTTGTGTACTGTAGATAGTTGTGTAGTAACTGTCTGACCTGTGTGTCTGTTTTCTTAAAGGCAAAGAATTATTACAGTTTGACCCACTTCAAGTATTTTTTGGGGGGAAAGTAACTATAACATGTGGCCCACCACCAGCAAATCTCAATTTAAGTAGCAGTTGGACTGCAGAGTGGACACTGAACGGCATAGCAATACCTGCAGATGATCTACACAAGTTAGCACTACAGGATGTGACGGCAACGCTAACTGTGTTAAAAGCTTTTAGCACTGACATTGGTAAGAATTAGATCCAGAATGGTGCAGTCAATACATTATTTTTATTTTAGTCTCAATTGGCATTTCCAAATCATACAAATTTACAATGCTAGTGCTGTGTAGGACTTTCCTCTTTGCGCTCTACACCAGCGTGATTGCATAACGTGATTGGATTTGTATGTTTGACCTATCCACCACCCCAACCTACCTCCGTTTAAGGAATTGGTCGCTCTTTGCATTTCCCCCTACTCATTTCCTGGTTCTCCTTCTCCATAAACAACATGAAATCAAGGAGAGGGTTAACTTTTCCTGCTACAGATTTCCCACCGTGGTCAGAAAGCACAGGGGAGACACTTTGTTTCTCTCACTATGGGCGCTTTCACACCTGCCTTGTTTAGTTAGGTTGAATCGAACTAGAGTTTGTTTGCCCCGCTGGTACGGTTCGTTTGGGCAGGTGAGAACGCTACCAAGCCACGGCCGAGCGACGTGCGTCGCCGCGACATGTAGTTACATTATTCGAGAGGTGCACGTCAGGCTACGGCGTAGGGTCCGGCGCAGACGCAGAGGGGTTTGCGTCTACGCCGGACCCTCCGCCCGTCGATTCGACGCACAACTATAAAAAGGCCTTTACTCCTTAAGTCTCCTTACTTCCTGCTTTGCTCCCGTCATAATTACTACGGCCACTAGAGGATGCCACCACTATAAACCATCATATGTGTTGAACAAACAACGTACGGTGGCATTTTTCAGGGGAGGACAGTGTCCATTGTTTAGCTTGATTCAGCAATGTATCTGGTCATGGTTAAGTCGTTTTTTTTGTGTTCGATTATTTTTGGGAATTTTTGTATTTTATATTATTATATAGACAGTGGTAGATATACAGGAAAGGGGGGAGAGAGGCACAAATAAAAGTTTAGCAGCTTGGATTAAAACCCAGGCCACTGCAAAGGTCGCCCCATGGTTTAGTAGTTTGACCAAAAATGTTAAAAAAAATAATATAATAATAATGTAGACATGGGTTGACTCCACACAGCTAAAGTGAAGTATAGAGCTAAACTTGTTTCATATACCAAAGAATTAACTATTTGTTTTCGCATTAGTCTGTTTTACCTTTAACTGAAATTAGAAAAGAGAAATAGAAAATATTTTCCTACTGACAGAATCCTTAATATGCAGCCTGAGTCTGTCAACGTTCCATTCTGAATAATGAGGAACAGCCATTAATAGACACGGCCAGTAATAGTTGGCTGTTATGTTGCCATATATTTGAATTCAGAATCCCCTTCTTGTATTTTTTTTCATTAGAACAGTAATTATCATGTGCTCTACACAGACCAAAGGGACATTTGCAGTCAGGGATGTGCTTTTTAACGTGCTGCAGCTGAGCAGCTAATTGCAAACTGATGTTGGCCGTTCACTTTTCCCCACTGCATGTTTGTGTTTTCGCTCATTGGATGAAGCTAAAGTAGAGCAGAAGACAAGTGTACATGTTTATGAGTTAGATAAGAAGGAGACTTTCCCTATCATGAAGCTAAAAACTGAAAAAATTGAATTTTCTACCTTTTTATTTCCCCAAGAAGAACACAAGACACAGGATTTACGGTGCAGATATGTTTGCTGTGGCAGTAAAACGAAAGAAAACCCCAATTTATTTCAGTTGGACTATTAATGGAAGTATCCTATATCAAAACTTACAGCACAACATATTTGGAAATTGTAGACTATATTCAAATCTCTATCTGCTACATAAATGCTTATTTAGGTTTTTTTGCCCCTCTTTTCCCTGATGCTATCATCCCATGTATTTTTTTTTAAAAAATTTTTTTAACACTAGCTTCACATTGATTACATGTCTGTAATTGATGATCACCTTTCATTTCAGGAGATTATGAATGTACGCTAAAAAACAACAACATAACTTTCATACAGAGTAGAACATTCAATCTACAACCAACACCTGTGATCCAAATGACACCAACCGCACAAAGGATTAGATGTGCAAAGACAGTGAACCTGACATGCTCTGTCAGCCCCTGCCCCCCCTATCAGGTTGAGTTTCAAGGCATCACAGCAGGTAAACCTGAAACAAATAGAACACCAAAAAGGAAATCAGCTATTGAGAATTATTTGCATATTAATCTAGTTCTCAGACAACTATTTGAGATAATGTGTACAAAGATGTATATTTTTTTTTTTTAACAAGTGAATGTTGGTTGTCTTTATCCAAGTTGATTTGTTGTTTTTTGTTGTTTTAGGCCCAAGTATCAACTATACTGCAAACATCACATCATGTACAGAGCATCATTTCAATTGTCAAGTGACAACTTCAACACAAAACTTTACTAAAAGTATAACACTGTCTTTCATCATAGGCGGTAAGTATTGATCCAGACATTACAGGGCATTGAATATAATTCAGGTCAAGATCATTTCTCCTGTAAAAATAGTACTTAAAATGACTGCGGTCAAACCCTTTTTCTTTCTCTCTAGTCTCTTTATGTGAAAATGATGAATTTGGTGTTGGAAATGAAAGGGAGCAGGCTAAAGGTTCCTGCCCAAATGATACGGTTGGAACCAGGACAGCAGTTTGTTTGAATAATGGTACATGGCAAATACAGACAGACAACTGCATCCTACAACCGCTTCAACAGCTGCTTCAGCAGTCTCAGGTAACCTACTTCTCAAGTTGTTCCTGACACTGCATCAACAGGGGCGGATTGTGATTTGGGGGCTCCATCCAAACTCAGGCATGGGGCCTCCGTCATACCTTGCTGTAGTTCCCCCCTTTCTTTTTTTTTGAGAATGTTGGTCTCGGCAATGGTAGAATAATGGTCAGTGGCTCTCAGCGTCACATACTGATGCAAAGTCTGGCACGTGGGACTGCTGTGATTGGTTGAAGTCATGGAAAACTCCGGTTATTGGTCAAATTTGCGGTAAAGTTGCGGTGATTGGTCAAAATTGCGCGTCACACCGAATTCACAGTGATTTTTTTAAAGTAAAAAAAAAAAAAAGCAGAAATTATGAATTATTTCGTAATTAGGACGCATTGAAAAAGTGTGTGGGACAATTCAAGAGGAGGTCTGGGGGGAAATTCTGAACAGAGTAAAATATAATTTCCTGTATTCTGGTGCCTTTCAACAGGTGGTTTGATACTTTTATCTGGGTATACTAGCATGAGAAAAATGATGGTTACATTTTGTAATTTCAAGTACAGAAATGTATTTAATGACTAATTCAGAGCTATCTTTTATATTAAACACTCAATTTCTTTTTTTAAACTTAATGATCTCCTTGTGCTTGAATGCAATTGCAATTTCTGTTAACATTTTCACAAGAACCCGAGTCAGCTATGGGCAGGAAGGGAAAGACCTTCTCACAAGAAAATACAATGATACACACAGTTGAAAAGCGTGTCAAACCTGTTTCACCTCTGTCCAGACCTAGAGCACTCACTGTGTGCACCTGTAACCACAACCAGCAGTGATGTCACTTATCACTGCAGTAGGGTGAGAACCACTGGAGGTCAGCCAAAGCAAGAGTGTTCCTCTTAAACTGGTTATTGGGGCCATTTTAGGCACAATTCATTTTACAGGTTTATAACAGCTGGGATTTTTACTACAAAGTAGTTACATGATTTGTCAGACATCTAGCTAACACAGCGGGGCGACCTCCAGCTCACCCAGTAAGAGTGTGCAACCCATGCAGGCTTAGTCCGATTCTCCACTGGGCATCTGTGCTGCATTCTGCCACGCGCCACACCGCACCGGGAGCGTCTCAAAAGTGGAGCGCCTTTCATGCCCGACTTTACAGAACGATCGCGTGTTTATTAATTATTATTATTAATTAGTATCTACCTTCCACTCCAAGCACTCCTACAATTAAACTCCATGCCTTCTCTTTTCTGGTGTTGTCCTTAAAAAAAGATCTTTGGTGTACTATTATGTTTTTGTTTTTTTCAAGATGAATCTCTCATCGTCCAATACGGACGGACGGACGGACGGACGGGGTCTTTTGGTCAATTGACTGGATGCTCTCGCTGTTTCACTTCTTTCCCGGCTGTCTGAATGGCCCGCAGCTCGCATGAAAATAGACCTGGGGCATATATTTAGCGGAGCGGGCGCGACACATGCGGTGAAGGACCTTAGTGATCTGGCTGGAACATTAAATGAAAGAAAATCACTAGATATGTTTTTGGTTTTGGTTTTTTAATCTAAACATCATTTTGGATCTGTAGCTGTTAGGGTCGGGGGGGACCTCAGGCCTAATGGTCTTGGGCATTAACATTTCACTGGATTCACAAGAACCTGAGTCAGCTATGAGCAGGAAGGGAAAGACAATACTACAACAAGGAAATACAATGATACACTAAGTTGAAAAGCATGCTTTTCCTGTGTCAAACCTGTTTCACCTCTGTCCAGACCTAGAGCACTCACTGTGTGCACCTGTAACCACAACCAGCAGTGATGTCACACTTGTCACTTATCGCTGCAGTATGGTTCCGCTGCGCAGACGCATCCAGTGGAAAATAGTGGTTAGTCCTTTGCAGCGGCCAGGGTTCGAATCCAACCTGCGGCCCTTTACTGCGTGTCATCACCCATCTCTTGCCCACCTTCCTGTCTATCCACTGTCACCTTAATCGGGTATATGTTTTCTTACAAAAGGAGCTTTACACACAACCTTATCACACCTGAACATTTCATTAGAGTGTTAGAGCCTATATTTTGTAGTCTTAATTTGGGTGGTCATTTACATTTAAAAAGGTTGCAAATCTAGTTCTTCTGGTAAATTGTAGCACACCACAGTCAGTAATCAAATAAAACTATAATAATAATAATAATAATAATGCAATTTCCCACATCCTAGTGGCTAATAAAAATTAAATACATACAAAAACACATTTTAAGTGATATATTACCAAGACATACGTATTAAATATATCCAAGACACATGCGATGATCATGTCATGCAACTGCTGAATTAGAGTACAGGCACCTTTTTTGGTCCGATTCAATCACTGCCTTTAAAGGTCCTATGTGTGGGAATTTCTCCCATCTAGCGTTGAGATCATATATCAATCAACTCACTCGCACCACGCAGTTCAAAGTATGTATTACAGCTACGGTAGCCTTCACGCTTCAAAAAGCCGGCCCTTTTCAATATGCTTTTTCTTTTTCTGGGCGAAGAAGAAGACTCCTGTTCCTGAAATTTGGATTTTGAATACTCCATGTTTCCTTCTTCAAACTTGCCGGGGCCGGGAAGCTACGATACCCATTAGCAGCATTAGCAGCACCTGTGAGTTTATCATGTGACAGCGAAAATGCAAAAGGCGGAGCAGTGTGTCCTGTATGTCCCTTACCGGCTAACGTATTTCAACATGGTGCATGAATATGGAGCGTCTACCCCAGTTCATGCGAATTCAAAGTTTTGCAAGTTTGTGAACGGGCAACACAGATTTTGATAATGAAAAAGTAAATACGTTACACACTGGACCTTTAAGGCATTCCAGGGGGTAACAGCTTAAAAATGAGAAGCTAACTGCTAACTGAACATTGCTCAAAGTTTAGATCTTAGTCAAGCCATGCATTTTATGTCAGAACTCAGAGTACCTCGCACTGGTGCACCCAAACCATTTTTTTCCAATCACACACTCAGCGCTGCAACACTAGCAGCAGAGATGAACAAAATGCTATAGAGTACAGAGAAGAAAGGATTTGATTTTGAGGGGTGGGGGGTGGCATCTCTAATATTAATAATTTGGGTAATGTATATTTGTGTTTTGGGACTCCTCTGTGCCGGTTATGGAGGTCTATGTAGGTTCTTTTTCTTTAAGATACCTTTACATTTTTCCTGTTCCAATTATTCTGATGCTTATAAAGGGGATGACAGGCGCTTAAACGATTCACTAACTGATTCACTTCGGGGCTAGTCTATATCCACTACGTTCCACTTCCAGGATTGCTCCGTTGGCGCCGGAAATTCCGCCGTATGTCCTTTTCGGCCGGATGTCCGTTACCTTTCTCTTTCTTTTTGTTGGAATTTTAAACTCCGGTGGATTTCTGAGGACTATGGTAACTGCTCCTCAGATCTCTGCAGGGTAAATCTAGACAGCTAGCTGTCCAATCTGAGTTTTCTGTTGCGAAACTAAAACAAGCTTTGAATGTACACGTTCCACCAAAACAAGGTCCTTCCCAAGGCTATTTTGAGGCGGCACAGTGGCTTTGTGCGGCGCTTAGCGCCACCCATGATGATTGTGATTGGTTTAAAGAAATGCCAATAAACCAGAGCACGTTTTTTCTCCCATCCCGGAATGCTGTGTGGACTAGCCAGACCCTCCTCCGCAGCTCTGTGGAGGAAGGTCTGTCAAAGCAAGACTACCTCGGAGGTGATTCACATTGTGTCACACTGCACCAGGACTGCGCTCCTGTCAATTGTCAACAAAACAAATTTGGTCAAACCTACATGCGCCCGTACCTGGAGTTTGACCTTGCATTTAGAAAGTTTACACGTGGAAGAATGTACGTTGAATGAAGTTTTAACAGCTTGGATTTTTCTCCAAAAAATACTCATCCTCTCAGAATCATTTCAAATATGCTATAAGTGGATACAAATTCACACAGTTATTTTAATTTGATCCTTGAGATACTAATTGTAATGCTAACACTTTTTTTTTCTTTTGTTCTTTTAAATCTCACAGAATTTGAATAGCAATTCACTGCCAGCATTCTTGAAAATACTCAGCAACATCACTACTACCTTCAATCAGGCCGTGGTTACATCTCCTGCAAACATTAATGCCACTGTTGAAATACTCAAGAATATAGCCAACTTGAGTATCCCAATAACTGAAACTTTAATGACGGTATGTGAATTATTTTGCAGAGGTTTACACGTCCTTAACAATATACACTGCATTACACATGAACTAATATATTCTTTCCTTCCTCAATTTAGGATATCCTTTTAGTTGTAGGTATCCTCACCACAGATGCAGCAAAAGGATCATGGGACTCTCTAAACAACAACAATGCCCAAAACATCTCAGGAACAAGTAACAACCCCCCAGCTAAAGGCGTCAGCTCAGAACTATTGCAGTCTCTTGAGACTATAACAACAAGCCTTACCAATGAATCTTTTAACATTGAAACACCGTCAATTCTGTTGAACAAAACCATACTCACAGACAATTTTGATGCTAACTTTGCATTCTTGAATTCTTCTGTGGGGGTAGTCATACCTGACTCTAATGGAGGAAACAGGTCCATCGCTGTGCTATCATTTGCCTCAATGGATAACGTACTCCCTCCAAGAGATATAACCAACTCAAGCGTCAATGTCATCAATGGGAGAGTTGTACTTGTTTATTCCAATGGAAGCGTCAATAATGTTTCATTCACATTTGCTGTCAAAAACGATACTCTGGGGAACCCTAAGTGTGTTTTCTGGAATTTCAGCCTCTTTGACAATATGGGGATGGGACAACAAGGGCTGTGTGTTGGTACGCAACATAGACAAAACCGTCACCTGCAACTGCACCCACCTTACGTCGTTCTCTATCCTCATGTCACCCTACAGTCCTAAAAGCCTCGCATTGGATTTTATAACCTACGTTGGAGTTTCCATATCCATGGCTTCCTTGGTCATATGCCTGATAATTGAAGCTGTCATATGGAAGAAAATAAGGAGAAACAACACATCTTACTTGCGTCATGTTTCCATTGTTAACATCGCTCTGTCTCTCCTGATTGCAGACATTTGGTTTATTATTGGGGCAGCTATCTCAGATGATGAAGAGACAAACCTACCAGCTTGCAATGCAGCTACATTTTTTATCCATTTTTTCTACCTGGCCCTGTTTTTCTGGATGTTAGCCTCAGGTCTGCTGTTACTCTACCGCACAGTCAGTGTCTTTGACGGGGGATTGTCCAAAACATTTATGTTGGCTTTTGGATTCACTCTGGGCTACGGGGCTCCTCTCGTCATCGTGATCATAACTATTGCTGTAACTGCACCCAACAAAACATACATCCAAACTGGAGTTTGCTGGCTCAACTGGTACCAATCCAAAGCTTTACTGGCCTTTGTGATCCCTGCGCTGGTCATAGTGGGGATAAACCTCGTGATCCTGTTGGTGGTGATATTCAAAATGTTGAGGAGAAGGTCAGTGGGAGACGCTGTACAATCAGCTGAAAGGCATGTTCTGGTTGTCATTGCCAGGACTTTGGCTGTCCTCACACCATTCTTTGGATTAACTTGGGGTCTGGGAGTCGGAACCATGACCAATCCAGAAGATCAAGGAATCCAAATTGCATTTGCATTTTTTAATTCACTGCAGGTACAAATAGAGTTTGTCTATTTCACTATTAAATAGTTAATAATACTGATCAGTAATATATAGTATACTGTGGTGAAATGATTCTATGGATTGTGATTAGTGAGTTTGCCTTTTGGCAATGAAGCTCTCTTAGTTGATGCTACTCTGTGTTTCTTTCTTTAAAGGGTTTCTTCATACTGGTGTTTGGAACGCTGCTGGACAAAAAGGTATGTACACTGAACAAAATTATAAACGCAACACTTGTTTTTGACCCCATTTTTCATGAGCTGAACTCAATGATCTATGTACACAAAAGGCCTATTTCTCTCAAATATTGTTCACAAATCTGTCTAAGTCTGTGTTAGTGAGAACTTCTCCTTTGCCGAGATAATCCATCCACCTCACAGGTGTGGCATATCAAAATGCTGATTAGACAGCATGATTATTGCACAGGTGTGCCTTAGGCTGGCCACAATAAAAGGCCACTCTAAAATGTGCAGTTTTACTGTATTGTGAGGGGTCTGGGGGGTCTGGGGGTGGGGGTCCAAAAACCAGTCAGTATCTGTTGTTAGGGTTAGGGTGCATTTTAAAAACATGCTAGTGTGGATGTCTTGCTACAGGTACTAGCGGGACAGTGACATGTGATTCAGAAAGTCCAGTTTGAATTATATATCCATGTGTTTGAAGGCTTATCAGACACAAAACCCTGCACAGCAATTTTCAGTTGTTGACCCTTTAAAAACATGTTTTCATTGAAACTAATGTTTGAAAAATTTACTTTAAGGTGCGATCAGAAATAACAATAAAGTCACAAAGTTCCAGAACCGGGACCAGGGTAAGAATAACTTTCTTAGCCATGTCTCTTCTTTTTGTTAGCAGTTAAGAAAATGGTGGTGATTCATGTTTTTGCTTTTATTCTCATTTTAGAGCACCAGCAATGGAATTTCAAGTAGACTGGATTTTTTCCGGAACTGGAGAAGAGCAAGAGGTAAAGCAACAATTAAGATAAGAAAGAAACAAAAGATCACAAGCTAAATTTCTTAGCACTAGTGTAGCGGTTTTATTAACTATGCTAGCGGCCAATGTCAGTTGGTCAGTCGGTCAGAATATCTCAACTATGGATTGCTACGAAATTTTCCACCATCTCGGTATAATGCTAGCCTGACAAGCCAGACCCACATCAAGATGTTGGCTCAAGCTCCGAGGGGCGGGATAAACGGTTGTCTTTCAAATTCCCTCTGCACTCATAGCCAACCAGAGCAACGCTAGTTGATAGGTAGATTAAACTTTTGCCGTATCCGGTCGGCAAAAATCCGAACACATCTTCCTTTTTTAAGAATGACTTCAGTGCTTAACTCCAAATCTTCCAGAGTCGCGGCCAAAGCCGATACGAAAGACCGCTGTTCGCTAGCAGCAGCAGCAGCAGCCATCTTCTTTGTTTTCAAGTAGCAGGGAACTGTCACAACTCTGCCGTCCTTATGTTAAGACCGCCCACCGACTCTATACACGATGTGATTGGCCTGACCAGAATTTGGTTTTTCCAGCTCGCAAGCCAACGGAGAGTTGCTAGACTGACCCTGGCTGCAAATTACATTTACTGCCGCTAGGGTGCGTCTACATTTCTAGGCTAGTATAATGCATGAATATTCCCAAATTATCAGAGGTGGAAAAGTACTAAAATATTGTACTCAAGTAAAAGTACCAATACTTTGATGAAATATTACTCAAGTACAAGTGAAATTACCTATCTGAAAAAGTACTCAAGTAAAAGTAATAAGTAGTTCATTTAAAATGTACTTTAAGTAAAAGTTACTTAGTTACATTTAAAAAAAACTGTAAAACGGGGCGGGGGGGGGGGAATCTCTCCCATGTAGTGAAAATAGGACAAGGGGTCATAAATCCAAAACTATTTTGTTTTTAATTAAAGAAAAATCTATACAAATGTATACACATGTAATAACAACATAACACATGTCACACATGACATTTAAGACCCTTAGAAAAGTATAATGTGCA
Organism: Sander vitreus; assembly: GCF_031162955.1. Classification (NCBI taxonomy): domain Eukaryota; kingdom Metazoa; phylum Chordata; class Actinopteri; order Perciformes; family Percidae; genus Sander; species Sander vitreus. The sequence continues at coordinate 23,738,738 of NC_135872.1, read as the reverse complement.
ATTTTAGTTCAGACCATCCCATAAAACGTTTTCAAACAATCAATTGAAAGAGAAAGTACCATACATTGTTAGTTCTGAGGGTCATCCTTCTTTTCTTCACAAACATAAACAACAGTTATAATGCAAATCAAGGCCAAATCACATGTTTTGACTCCATAAATGGGTTAGACCCTAATGTTCACAGCCTAAACTAGCAGCTAACTTCTACACACCAAAGTAGCCCGTATGAGCTAATTAGATGTATGTGAATTAATTTAGCCAGTCTCCTACATATGTTGTCCTACAGCAGGGGTGGGCAATTCATTTTCCGTAGGGGCCACATGAGAAACAGGGACTGGGGTGGAGGGCCGGACCAATAGGCTAAACTCAATTCTGCTCAATATTAATTTTATGTCAGGCGGCACATTCTCAAACGTCTCTTTTTTCTCTGGGCATATTAGTGCAGCAGAGTCCACCAAACACTTTTAATAAACACCCTTCAGACAATGGCTTACTATTTTTGACGATTTTGTGGGATATCACAAAGCTGGTCTTGACTGCTGCATCCCTGGATGCCTTGTTGCTTTTGCAGCTTAACTGGCAAAGCTTCAGATGTCCGTGCCCGCTTTGCATCAGTTGTTGTATTTCTCTGGTGGTGTTTGTATTGTAGTGGCGATTCAAATTATAATCCTTTTAACACAGCGATCTGTTCTCTGCAAACTAAGCACACGGCTTTACCTTTGACGTCAGTAAATGAATACTTAGAAGTCCATGTTTGGTTAAAAACTCGGCACTCTGTATCGACCTTTCTTTCTTTCCCATGAGCTGACATTTTTGAGGGATAACAGCTCATTCACGTCCATGTTAACGTCTCCCGCTCAGTTCGCGGCTCGCCGACACATCCATGGGTCCGACACATTGCAGTTGTTCTTCTACTTCTTTTTAATTGCGACTTGTAACCAGAGAAGAATAAGCTTCATACGTTCGCACAAAAAAAGAAGAATGCCCAGGTCTGGTGTAGTTGTTCTGGGCGTGATTTTTTTTCTTCCTTTCGGTTTCGTTAGTCTTTTTTTTTACTCAGTAACGGATGGGATTTGTAATGTAGCGAAATACAATTCTTCACTCAAAACGTAATCAAGTACATTTTAAAATACCGATTTTAAAAACTACTTGAAAAATACAAAATACACAACAAAACTACTCAATATATATATATATATATATATATATATATATATATATATATATATATATATATATATATATATATACACACACACACACAGTACAGTATACCCACTACGATACATTAGACTACACCACTGGGAAAGTGGCAAAGTGGCAACACACACATTCATAACATAACAACGTTCTACAAAATAAAATAAACATGTGTATGAGCTTAACCACAGCACAGCTTGACACCTTTATCTAAATATAAATATGCATATTCATTATTTGTCTACCCTCTCAAACAAAGCACTGTTTAGCAAACTGGGTCAGGAAGAACACAGTAGACTGTAGCAGTCCTATTGAGCCTGTGGTTATTTTTGTGTTCTTTGTCCTTTGTGGCTGTTGAGTGATTTGCATACTGTTACTGATATTCTACTGCTTCCCAACAGTGCTACTGGGTTTACAATGTGGAACATAATCTCCAGCTGCACTAATATAGCCACAAAATGTTGTTATTGTGATGAAACCGTATGATGAGCCACTGTAATGTTCCCTACACTCCCAGTCTGGGTCTCCACATGGCCTGGAGAATGGCATCAATCTTACCGTCAAGAAAGCAAACTAGTATTTCCCAAAACAGTTTAAAAAAACACATTTATGTATCTGTAAGGTCTTTATAGAGCTAAACAGTTTTTGAATGGCTTTTTTGAAACTGATTTTTCCCCATTCAAAATCTCCATTGATTGATTAATGCTTCTATAAAGTGTTTTAAGGCTGTATAACCAAGCCAACCAGCTACGAGATGAATTGTGACCATAAAACATTTGATTTGGCTTTGATGAATTATACAGGAGCATTTAATGAGGAGACAATTAGGCAGACAGTACAGTTTAACCACAATGTGTTCCTGAGAGAGTCAGGGTGGGTTCCGGGCCTTGTTGATAAAGCTAGTGGCGGATGGGAAAAAACTGTCCTTGTGACGTGAGGTTTTGGTCCTGATGGACCTCAGCCTCCTGCCAGAGGGGAATGACTCAAAGAGTTTGTGGCCGGGGTGGGAGGGATCGGCCACAATCTTTCCAGCTCGCTTCAGAGTCCTGGTGGCGTACAGGTCCTGGAGCGGCGGCAGATTGCAGCCAATCACCTTCTCTGCAGACCGAATGACACGCTGCGGTCTGCCCTTGTCCTTGGCAGTGGCAGCAGCGTACCAGATGGTGATGGAGGATGTGAGGATGGACTCAGTGATGGCTGTGTAGAAGTGCACCATCATTGTCTTTGGCAGGTTGAATTTCTTCAGCTGCCGCAGGAAGTACATCCTCTGTTGTGCTTTCTTGACGAGGGAGCTGATGTTCAGCTCCCACTTGAGATCCTGGGAGATGGTAGTTCCCAGGAAACGGAAAGACACAGAGGGTGATGGGGGCTAAATATATTGCAGCCGCCGACGCTAAAGCCTAGTTCAGCCTATCTCTCTCTCTCTCTCTCTCTGTCTCTGGGAGGTAGACTAAAATGTGGCTGGCCTACTGACCTCCAAAAGGAGAAGGTCCTGAGACAAAACATTCCCTTATCATGCAGCTGTCTACACTCCTTCAGAGAGACAAACATAATTGTACATGAACAGGTTTGGTTATCAGAGACTGGCCGAATATTCTCGTCCCCTGACCTGCGACCTATGAATGACCTGATGTTGTCTAAGCTTTCCCTTTAGTCTCATCTTACCACAACATGGTGTTTCTGGAAATTCCACCACACCTAACACTAACACCTAATAACGTAAGGTATCTGCGACGAGCGACCACACGTGAGAGAGGACAACAAACATGTCGACCGCAACGGCAGCTGCTGTGCCGTTCATCAGAAGCTTTGGCTTTAAAAACTTAACTTAACTTAAAACAAGGCCCAAAGAAAAGAAGTGCTGAATGCAAAATATGTGGACTCTAGCTCAGAGACTTGTGAGCATCTCTGGTGTTACATTATTATATATATATATATAATATGATTGGATTATCATTATGTATTTGGAGTAGAGCTACTTTAACTTATGTTACATGAGTAAAAGTACAAAGCCTTGTATTTCATATGCCCATCATAGGTTCTCAGGACACTTTACAGATAGAGTAGGTCTAGAACAATTCCCCCCAAGAGCAAGCATTTGGTGCGACAGTGGCTATGAGGCATGTGATTGGCTATTTGTTGGTGACTCAACTTCTTCACTGGATTGAAAAATCTTCAGTTAAAAGAGTCAGGAAATAACCAGATGTGTGATGTCATCTTCTTCATATTCAGCATGAGTATTTATGAATCAAGACTCAAAGAGAGCCCAGACTCAGCTGGTTTTCAGGAGACAGGCAGCTGCTTTTTTGACATCCTGAGACAGCTGTTTGATTTGGTAGACAAATATCTATGGAAAGCTGAAAGGCTCAGCGTGTATGCCAAAGTCCAGCTGGCATGGAGACATGCCCTTGATGCAAATGGTCTTCCAAAACAAAGTCATGACACTAGTGTGTCCCGTAACATCCCCCTTGCGCACGCGCACACACACACACACACACACACACACACACACACACACACACACACACACACACACACACAAACACCACACACCTTGTCCAGCCTGACCCAGTCTTTCTCTGACAGATGTGCTTCTGATGGAGTACAGTCAGATTTTTGTTTGCTAATTGCAGCAGAGATGACTGGTTGATTTTCTGCTTCCTGTATGATTGTAAGTGCAAAGCCAAGGTAAGAGCTTTTTATTCATGTATTGATGTCTTTGTGAGAGATGCTAGATCTTAGTACTTAGCACTGACCTGCACTATAGACAGTATTATTTCTAATACAAAGGTGTTAGTGTAGCACCTCACAATCATGTATATATTAAAAAAAAAAATCTGTCTGATTTGATAAGTTAAATCAGGGGTCAGCAACCTTTACTATAAAAAGAGCCTTTTTTTTAATCTGTCTGGACCCACAAAACATATTTGAGCCTTATAATGAAGGTAGCAGCCTATTACGTCTAAATTAGCCTACTTACATTACTAATAGGTCTAAATGAGCATTTGTTAATATGGTGATGCTTGTTGCTATTTTTATTGCCCTGTCTTTTGACCATTGGATCCAATTCTTAAAAAGTAGATTTGCTCTGCTCTGCTTTCTGCAGCAGTTCTGAAATAGCTCTTTTTCTCTCACCCCCAGCTGGATACTTAGAAAATGCAGTATGCTTGTTCTTGGAAATGTCTTTCAATATGACTTTTGTTTTGATTTGTAATCCATACTTGCCTATGGAAACTCACGACCACTATTGAGGTTTGGCAAAATGTAGAGGATAAGACAGCGTCTATATTTAACTCTGAGTCTGACAGTGGTGCATCTATTATAACATGTTTATCCTAAACTTTACACTTTAATTAACAGCTATCTGCTTTTTCCTTCCAAAGTGTGACAAGCTTATCTTTTGGCTTGTCAGACATGTTTGCATTACTTTGAATTTGGACTTTGAAAACAGACTTTGTCTTTTTTTTTTTGTGACTCTAGTAACTAAGTGCACTATTCACATCCTGCCCACAGCCGATGCAGAGGCCAGTTGCTGTGGTACAGGTCATGTCCACATCATTTGCTTCCTTTCAGCCATTATTTCACTGTGTCTGTATAACACTGGACAGTATACTTTACATACAGAGTAACCACACCAACATACACACACATGTAGGGATGGATATCGCCAATGATTTCCCGAATCAATTCCGTTTCACGAGGTCCCGATTACATTTCACATTCAATATAAATTAGGTTGGGGGAAATTTCAGTATGTAAATGAGATTCTCAGAGAACTTATGCTGTAAATTGTACAACCAAGAAACAACCATTGAATAGTTTTTTTTATAATGCACCAGATTAATGTTTTCAATAAGAACGGACCCCAAAAAAGTTAAAGTCGTTCCTCCTCTCTCTCCCCTTTCATGTCTAAAGCTGGCCTATCTAATAAACGCCTACAAATGCCACAAAAAATTCTTAAAGTACTGGGCGCCTGGGTAGCACCCCTGGTAGAGCGTGCGCCCATATACAGAGGCTTAGTCCTCAACACAGTGGTTGCGGGTTTGATTCCGACCTGCGGCCCACGGCCCTTTTCTGCATGCCATTCCCCCTCTCTCTCCCCTTTCATGTGTAAAGCTGTCCTATCTAATAAAGGCCTAAAAATACCAACAAAAAAAAAAGTTAAAGTACTTTTTACTTTTACATACAATTTCTCGATTTAATGAATCCATATCGGCTCACCCAAAAAAAGATCGATTTAAAATTGGAGAATCGATTATTTTTTTGTTGTTTCTTGGGTTGTTTCTTTGTTTTGATAAATTGTTGATTTTTTTTTCATCTCATTATCATAGTTATTCCACAGACTAACACCCTTTGTCGTAACACAGTGACGTTCTGTATTTGTTCTATTGTTCTATATGTATACATGTATGTTCATTTGTGAGTGTTTGCATTTTCGGTCACCTTGTTCCTTAACACTGCTAATGTTAGTTTACCTTCTCTTTTTTTTTTTTTTACACTACAGAAACAATGTGTTTCAAGGTGTTCTTGTTTCTGTTGGGAGCCGTGTACATCAACTGTCAGGTAAAGATGCTAATCAGTTTAATGTCGTCCATTTCAGTGCAGTGTGCATCAATATAACCTTTCACTGACTAAAACTTTTAGGATATGTTTTTTCTTTGGAATGCTAAAAAGAAGCAATTTATATTATTTTAATTTGACACAAGACACCCATGACAGAAAGACTAATTGTGTTGTTTCCCTCTTCTTGCCATTGTAGATCGTTTCAGCAGGTGAGTCCCTTGGCTACATTAGCTGCTTTCCGACCGGAGGGATTTTTGCAGTTCCTAGAACGTAAAGTTCCTAGAACCCTTTTTTTCTCGTGTTCCGACTAGCCAATTTGGGGATTATTAAGTTCCTCTGGCCACAGTTCCTGGAACTCTTTCAGCTCCTACTTCAGGGCAGGGTCTTTCCCCTTTTCCCTTTTCCGCATAGTGGTGGTTAGATGGCTGTGATTATAATAACAAAAGGTCAGTTCCTATGGCCATTTGGCCAGTGTGAATGCAAATGGAAAAAAAGAGTAGGGGAGAGTAGTTACTAGAACTGTTTAGAAGTGGACTGTTCCTATAACTACATTCCTGTAACTATTTGGTCAGAAAGAGGCTAATGTCATATGGGGCGTTTCAGTTAAATACCTCAGAAAACTTCCACAGATTGGGTCGGGACTAAAGGTCTGGTCTCATCAGCATCTTGATACTGCAGACCTTTGAGGGGCTGAGGGCCAGATAGTCTGAAATAGAGTTACCTGTAGCTATAGCCTATTAGCTGCATTGCAGCATTTACTTACATACTTAACTATTTATAGTTACAAAAAGATACTCTATAATGAAAAATAATAGCGTAATAACTTACGCTTACAGGGAATTTGCCTTAGTGAGTGATGCATACATAAACAAACAATATTAAACATTGATATGGAATGAACAATAAATACAGAAACAAATATATACATACAAAATAACTGCATAAGAAAAAAGAGGCTGAATGGGTTGAGTGCAGAATGTGCGTGGCCTCGTTTCAAAATGTTGTGAACGTCATGTGGATGGATGAAAAGTAATGTTTGTATAATTTATTAATATTTTCTTTTGCTAACAGACACTTACACAGCTAAAAGCCATATTTCACATTACTCTAATTAGTTTTCTTTCTTCTTACAAAGTCTGAATTTCAGTTCCTTGCATTTTTGTTTGCGTTGTTGAGCAGCAACCCTAATTTTTCAGTGTTCACCACAGCATGAGTCTACCACTTACGATTTTATTTAAACCATGCAATCATGTCATTCCAAAATATATTACTGTAATGTATCATGCAGTTAAGTATATTGTATGCCTAGTTTTTTTTAAGATTACTTTTTTTTTTGCATTTAGGCCTTTATTGTGACAGCTCAGACATGAAAGTGGAGAGGCCAGAATAACCCACATTGTGTCGAGGACTGAGCCTCTTTATTTGGGCGCTTACTCTACCACCCAGGAACCCTATTGTATGCCTAGTTTATAGTAGTTCTCTCCACTCTCAACAACTTTAGTCTAGGTGCTCTTGTATGTATTAATTATCTCAACTCAGTTCCTAAAAATACAAAAAGATAACATAAAAATATCTTGTGTTGTGGTTGAAGAAGTCTACATTGCTGAGCTGATGGTGGAAAGTAATGTCACACTGAATGCCCTGACCATCCTGGGGACTTTGAAGAACATAACTGACCTCACAGTGACCATTAATGCTTCTGCCACATATAGCATCTCAGACAGTACACTAGTAGCAGGTATGGTGATGAAGCACTTTCTTTTTTCCGTTATTATTTCAAACAGTTTTTCCTTAATACATTGAGTGTGAAATGGATTGATGTAGGGGGCAGACGTATGAGCAAAACACATGCTGGGGAAAGGATAGCCAGTACACTGTTAACCTAGATTTTGGTTTTAATTAAACTTTTGAGTGGTCATGAATTATTCTTTTATGTTTTATAAAGTTGGCTGGCTAGTTCAGTTAGCTGGCTAACTCATTTGCCTTGTAGAACAGGCCCAGGTTTCTGTAACCAGCCTTGGTTTTTCTCTTTGCAATAGTTTCTGGTTGGTGACAACCTCTTGTAAGACACTTAGCACTTTGCAATTATTTATTTTGGAGAAGTTAGCAAGAGCTTTTTGTCTACACATACACTGCTACAATACGTTGATGATACGCACATTTCTGGTGTTTGGTGTTTTAAGCCCCAAACGTCGTCTTCGGTGCCGACGGTGGGGGCTTAAAACACCATCGAGCCACATTTCTTTCTCCAATGTATGTTCTTTTAGATTTTCTTTTTTTACTATTATCAAAGCTCATAATAGTAAACAGATGTGTAGCCATATTGGACTCTATGCTGTTAATAACCAAAATCAACTATGCCAGTTGTTTAAAAACAGTTCTAGACTTTAAGAATGACTATTGTGCTACTTTTTCCAGAGTGCCTGATTGTTGGAGATGAGACCCAATGCAACTGCAGCACCGGGTACATTTGGAGTAACCAAGTGTGCTACAATTTTAACTGTTGCCGTGAAAGTACTTGCTCCCGAAATGTGTCCAGCATCACACCACTTTGCATTGCCAAAGACAATGGTAACAGCCGTGATGCATGAACAATTCACCTTCTTTCGTTTTGTAGAACTTGTGCTAGTATTTTCTCTTTATTATTTACTGTATTTTAAATGAATGTAACATGATGGAATAAGCATCATTGTAGTCCAAAAGTGTTCCTGCATACTACTTGTTGTAATCTTATATTTTACTTATTCATTCTTTGCTTTTCTCACTTATGGGCAAATATGCTTGTTGAAATCAGAACTGAAACTTATAATGTTTGCAATTAACAGTTCACATCAATGGATCAGTCATCCATCCCACCCCATTATTACCTTCCATAACTACACAGGTACAGCTCACTCTCATCACAAAAGTGTACTTTTACATTATTGAAGATGTTTGTCACTGTAAGATACAAGTCTAATTTCTTCATCTTTTTTTTCAAAGCTTAAAAACAAATTTGGAGAACTGAATGGCTTTGAGTCCCTGAATGTAACCAGTCAGAGGTATTGTACTTTGCAAAGATATGGACCTTTATGTGTCATTTCCTTTTTTTATCAAACAAGACATTTAACTGAAATGAATAGTGCGATGACAACTTTAACTATTTTTGTGCATTGCTAACAAGCTGCTACAGCTTACATTTGTACACTTGATACATTGCCTGTTTTGTCAAAAATATTCCAGCAGTCAAATTTGCTTGAATAAAGCGAGGTGAAAATTTGCCTCGCATTTTGTCTGACCACACCTTAAAGACCCAGTGTATAACGTGTTTAGTTGTTCATTATCAAAATCTGTGTATCCCGTTCACAAACTTTTTCATGAATATTTACCACCACCATCAATTCCAAGTATTCCTTTTGGCTTGAAATTTTACATTTGCAATCGCATGAACTGGGGTAGACGCTCCATATTCATGCGCCATCTTGAAATACGTTAGCCGGTAAGGGACATACAGGACACATTGCTCCGCCTTTTACGTTTTCGCTGTCACATGATAAACTCACAGGTGCTGCTAATGCTGCCGGTATCGTAGCTTCCCGGCCCCGGCAAGTTTGAAGAAGGAAACATGGAGGACCACACGTATTCAAAATCCAAATTTCAAACTTCTTCTTCGCCCAGAAAAAGAAAAAGGATATTGAAAAGAGCAAAAGACTGGCTTTTTGAAGCATGAAGGCTACCGTAGCTGTAATACGTACTTTGAACTGTGTGGTGCGAGAGAGTTGATTGCGATATATGATCTCAACTCTAGATGGCAGAAATTCCTACACATAGGACCTTTAAAAATGAGCATGGGCTACTGCATATTATATAGTGTAACAGACTGTGTTTTTCGGTTTAAACGCTAAGAGTGTCACTGTTTAGACAGTAGTCCAGTTCAGATAAGTGACTGTTGGGTGACACAGATTTCCTGAAGTCAGTGAAGTTAACATGTTGTTAGCTTAGACGCTGTGATGCCTGTCTGCAAGTCTGTAGTTATTGGCATTTCTATCAACCAATCATAAATGGTCTTGGGTGGCTCTAAGCGCCGAACGGAGCAACGGTACCTCTGCAATTAGCCTCGGGAAGGAACTTGTTTTAGTGGAACATTACTCTCGCTTTGCCAGTCTTTCCTCCACAGCGCTGCGGAGGAGGGTCTGGCTAGTCCACACAGCATTCCAGGATGGGGGAGGAACAGGCTCTGGTTTACTGGCATGTCTTTAAACCAATCACAATCGTCATAGGCGGCGCTAAGCCCCGCACGGAGCCCCGGTACCGCTGCAAAATAGCCTTGAGAAGGAACTTGTTTTGGTGGAACATGTGTAAAAGTTGTTCAAAAGTTGTTTTAGGCGGGAAACAGAAAACTCCGATTGGACAGATAGTCTAGCTAGCTGTCTGGATTTAGTCTGCAGAGATCTGAGGAGCAGTTAACCATAGTCCTCAAAAATCGACCAGAGTTTATAATTCCATCACAAAGAAAGCAGAGGTAACGGACATACGGCCGTAAAGAAGGACATACAGCGGAATTTTCAGTGGCACCGGAGCAATCCCGGAAGTGGAAGGTCATAGATATAGACTAGTGGAACATGTGCTCCTTCAAAAGTTGTTTAAGTCGTGCAAGAAAACTCAGATTCGACAGATCTAGCAGCTGTCTCGATTTACCCTTCAGAGATCTGAGGAGGAGTTAACCATGGTAAGGGACATCCGGCGGGACCTCCAGCGACACCAGAACAATCCCGTAAATGAAACGTTGTCGATATAGACTAGCAAGTCCGCTACCTATGAGAGTGAGCCACGGGTGATAACACACTTGTAGTTGGCTGAGAGCTAAGATGGGGCGGCTGTGGTTACTCCTGCAGGGAAGGAAGAAGTGCAGTTTTTGGGATGGGAGGCTAGCGAGCAGGGAGTTTGTTCTTTTGCCGTTGGCTGCAGCCCACAGTAGCCCGTGTTCAGGTCAGAAATAAAGCTGCAAGAAACTAGCTAACATCTCACCGTTTGGTTTTCACCTATGTTGTCAGTTGCAAATCTCATATTACTTTTATCATAAATACAAACTGATATTTTCTTTCTCACTAACCAATGATCTTTCATTGATCTTTTCCCAAATCTTAAATTCTAAGCAACACGGTTGTTGGCTTTGAGGCAACTGTCAGCGTCAAATTTGACACTTCTAAACTTCAAAGCATTGTGACTGACCTGGAATCTACGCTTGCAGCTGTACTTTGGGTCGACACTGTAGGTTAGTAAAGAAGTGTTGTCATTCATTTAGTTTATGCTAACTTTTAACTGTTTCTAAGCTGTGCGTGCATGCGCTTAATAGACTTCTTCTTATCTTCTGTGTTCTGCACTGAGTATATGTGGCCATGATGCATCAGGATTGGGATTAGTTATCTTTGGTTTTTATTTTATTTTTTAAATCCAGTAATCAATCTGTGTGTCTTTGTTTTTTTATATTAAATTATGTATATAGTACAAATATGTGTAAAATGGTGGCCTTACGACATCACTGCCAAACACATTTTCAGGGACTAGTCCATCTTGGGCGTAATAAGCAGCTAATTCACATTTTATCTCCATTTATGCCTTCACTTTCTATTTCCTGACCTGTGTTTATTGCAAATAGATCCGGTTTTACTGTAAACTGCAGTGAACAGCACCTTATTGAAACTGGCTACATGTGTGAGAATATAACATTTAGATGATAATCATTTTAAACTGATCAGCTCCTAATAATAAATGAGGGTATTTTTCAGTTAGAAACCAAAAATGATGATCCTCCTCTAACACATTCAGTGTATTTTTATGCATCAAGAAACCAGGTGAATTAAAGAACTTGGAGAACGCATTGACATGCATTGTAGTAGCAACCTGTTACTGTAGGTCTAAATATTCATATGGGCATGATGGGGAGCCTTCCATGATTATTTTAACTGTACTAATGATTAATGATCTTTGTTTAAATGTTTGTTTTTTGTTGGTGCGTGTCTGTGTCCGAACATACTGACACCACAGTAAGAGATCTGACTTTGGTTTATTTTGTAAGCAGTGTTGGGCAAGTTACTTCCAAAATGTAACACATTATAGATTACTAGTTACTGCCATTTGAGAGTAATTCGTTATATTACAATATTACTGTTTTTTAATTGTAATGCTTTACACTACCTTTGCGTTACTTTTGTAAAGTAGGAGAAAATGAAAATACTCAATTAAAAGTAGGCCTTTCAATTTAATTGAAGTACGGTATAGTTACTTTCCACCGCTGATAAAATGTAATGCTAATATTTACATGTAGCAAGCAATGTTAATATCTGTCAGCTGCTCGGATACACGGCTGTCTGCGCTGATGTACCATTTCCTGTTGGGAAACAGATCTTGTCTGTACCGTCTCTGGTTCTGGCTCTGACTACGGGGAACAGTGACAGTACATCTCGCTTCTACGCAGCGTAAATAACTCCTGAAAATAATGTCCATCTCGCAAATGTATCTGTCTCTGCAGTCGTTTTAACCACCGAATTCCAGCAACAGGAAATAACACTCACAGACTTTTTTTCTGTGCCAAAATGTTTTGCGGTGTTGGTGAAGTAAAAAAAAAAAGCACCACTAAATTTTGGGTTAAAATGCGTTGTAACTCGCGTTACTGAGATTGTAATAGGTATAATGTTTCTGAAATTTTATTACTGCGTTAAAATGCAAATACATTACTGTAATTGCATTACTTTTGTAACGTGTTACTCCCAACACTGGTTGTAAGGATCATTCTTTTTTGCGACTGGACTGTAAACGAGACTAAAGCCCTATTTGCATGGGACTAGTATTACCATGGGACCCCCATGCCTGTGTTTCGTGTAGCTCATTCACACAGGATAAGCAGAGTCTGTATTTTATATGAATTATCCCCCACATATGTCAAGGCAGCTAATAAAACCCTGAATCAGAGAGATTATCACACAACCTCTGTGTTTCGCAAAATATGGCAGGTATTTGCGGTGGAATTTTTACTCAACAAATTACAGACATGGCAGATCCACACGGGATTAAGCTCACAGACGACCTCTGTAATTATTGCAAATTACTAGAGGTCCCCAGGTAATACTAGTCCCGTGTAAATAGGGCTCAAAAGTATAAAATGGTCTTAGAAGCTGGGATAGACAACGTAGTGCAAAAGTGTTGTTTGTTAGAAACATAAGTCCTCTGGCAACATTTTTCTTGAAAATCCACTTTCCCAGTTTTTAAGATGAATTGTCATTGGTCAAACATTAAAATCAATACAATCATCCACTGAGATGCGTGACTATGCATCATGGAGATTGGCCCACAACACGTGAAGGTATCTTGCTCCGTACCAAAGTCTTGGATAGCCAGATGAGGATGATGTAGGGACTCATAGACCAATGGACTGTCATTAAAAAAGGCTATACCTCCTACTTCTAACCTAATCATAATTACTGTATTGCTGTGTACTTATATTGCTTTCTTTACACAGGAATGGTCACCATAGAGTCCCCAAATGATAAAGTGTGCTACGAGTCTTACCCAGTACTGAAATGCACATTTGAGGAGGTGTCAGGGAGTGCTGGCTGGAACATGAGCACGCAGAATCAGCGCTTTGAGCTCAACACAGGCAGTGTGGTGAAACTGGACTACAGCTGTGCCACACAGGAATACAAGTCTTGTGTTGCAGTTACACTCCAGAAGGTGACAGGCCTCTGGTCAGGCGAGTACAAATTAAGGTTGAACTGAGATAAAATACATTTTTGCTAAGAACTTGTTTTGACTTGTGTACTGGTCAGAATTGTAATTACAATAAATGTAAATGTTTTATTTATAGCACCCCCTACATTAGTGTTCTCCAGCAGGGGTGTTTGTAGGATTTGAGGACATTTGGCTTAGCCCAGACCTCAGTTAGAAAAAAACAAGATCTATTTTGATGCTTTTTTATGCACTCTGGCACCTTATGTCATAATCATTGAAAATGTAATGTGTAGCTCAAAAAATGTTCTTTCCTATCCCATAGTGACATAGTTAATATTTGATTGGAATTGTACCTTGTACATTTTTTTATCTGTTCTAAATGTAGTTTGAAAGGTTTATTTTTCAAGTTTTTTTCAGCGTACTCCGGTGGTAACTCAATTCACATTGACAGTACATGCAAATAACTAAAGTCTAGTCAAGAGAACCATCTGGAAGGCTTTAAAGGTCACATATTATGCTTTTCCGTATTTTTGGTCATATCTACCATGTTATAATGTTGGATTTTCCTGTTAAATGTAATAATCATGAGGTAAACATATTTTAGACAAATCCCTGTGAGCTATAACATTCAGAACATTCAGAACACTCCGGTTTCAACAGTTTTTTTCTACTCTTGGTTAAGTCTTACGCATATAGAATCGCAATAGAATTACCGCTAAGAGGGTCTAAAAAGTCACTAAATCTAGAGAGAAACTCACCAAGTTGGCAACAATGTCCACAACGCTACTGCTGAATCGCTCCCTGATTTCCCTAACAACGACGCAAAATCACAACCCGGAGTGCGTTATTAGCGCATAAAAAAAATTTAAAAGGAAAGGAATTTGCGTTAGCTCGTTATTATCTTGTACATTTTGACAGCCTTAATAATATCATAATAGTATATCAGTCACAGGGTTTTTTTTTTCTTAAACTTTTGATTCTATTTCGTATAGGCGTCGCCCTCTAAGCCACGCTATTGGGTTTATCCCTTCGCGCATGCGCAGTCGTGAAGATTTTCTTTCCCGCCCTTGCGTACCGCTCGGGCTTCAACTACGTCCGCAAATACTGTATATAAACAGAGCGGACCCATTGCTCTGCTCCCACTTTTTCTTCAAGCTAGCAGTATGAAAACAAGCTCGACTTCCAGCGGTGTTCGCCTCTGCCCCACCTGCCGGACCTCCATCCCCACTGTGAGACCTGACTCGTCACCATCAGAGATGAGTCCGATGAGGGCGGTGTCGTCCGTAAACTTCAGAAGCTTGACAGACTGGTGACTGGAGGTGCAGCTGTTGGTGTACAGGGAGAAGAGCAGGGGGAAAGAACACAGCCCTGAGGGGATCCGGTGCTGATGGTCTGTGAGTCAGAGATGTGTTTCCCCAGCTTCACATGCTGCTTCCTGTCAGACAGGAAGTCAGTGATCCACCTGCAGGTGGAGTCAGGCACGCCAAAGCTTCACGGAGCTTCGGCCGTTTGTGGAAGAGGCGCTCTCCCAGCCCGGGAAACTGAAGGCTCCCATCTTTTGCTATGCCCCGTTTACCCGGGTTCAATGCGACACAGAAGTGGGCTTCACTTCGGTCCCCCCCCTGGAGCAGAGCCTGGCGTCCATCCTGCTTCCGAAGGCCACTTCTTTCGGCCACCGGAAGCCTATGCCTCCTTCGCCCCAGGATCAGGTATGTGCTCAAGTCACTAACCAGTCACACCAGTGTGCGGCCCAGGGTCTCGCGGCATAGAACAATATAGCTTTGCTAGCCTCCGCCATGGCTATTACTCCAGGAGCTCTTCCTCCGGAGCTAGCCACAGAGATTGGCAAAGCTATGACCGCGATCCTCACCCTGACCACGCCGTCCACGGTGGCGTTGTCCAGAGTCATGGCATGTCAGACTGTGGCCCAGCGAAACATCTGGCTCCACATGACACAGCTACCCACTGACATCAGACGCAAGCTTCTGTACGGCCCCATAGCTCCTGATGGACTATTTGGGCCCTGCCTACAGACAGTCACATCCCATTTGCACCGAGCGGAACGATTTCGAATGCTCAGCTCTTGGAAGGCAGTCGTATGTGTGTTCTGTCTGCTGCCGGGTGCCGTGAGGAGAGCGATGTCCCACATATATGTGTATGTATATGTATAGGCCCTATATATATGTATATATATTTTGTCTCTACCATGCACGCCTACAATCATCCCCCCCACTCTGGGTGGCTGGGAGGAACACGGGCGTCCCATAATTATATCAATCATGTACTACCCTCACCATTCATGCATGCCTGCACTCACGGCTTGGGCCTTACAGCCAGCTAGGCCGAGTCATTACCATAGCAGGCTCCGTTATCAAGATAACGGCTTATCTGATACAGTCTCCTGCATGAGAGAGAAAGAGGGAGCCAGAGAGGGGAAAAAAACGTTTAGCCTATGTTCCACTTGTGGGCTCTGGGTCGCAGGTGGCATTGACTACATCAGCTTACCCTAACCCAATAGTGTGGCTTAGAGGGCGAAGCCTATACGAAATAGAACGATAGTTACGTTATTGTAACTCCAGATTCTATGAGTATAGGTGTAGCCCTCTAAGATTCGGGCCACCTGCTCCGGTTACATTAGCTGAAGAAAAAGCTTATGAGCGGTACGCAAGGGCGGGAAAGAAAATCTTCACGACTGCGCATGCGCGAAGGGATAAACCCAATAGCGTGGCTTGGAGGGCTACGCCTATACCCATAGAATCTGGAGTTACAATAACGTAACTATCATACTTCTGTTTAATGGGTTTGTTTAATTCCAAGACAATCTGCTGGTAAAACATTTGATCTAAGTCCTAAGAAAAAGTCATATCCAGACTTAATGTAAATTTGCCTTCATGTTCCCTGCAGGCACATACGAGTGTGGATTCACCACTGGGTCAGTCAGGCACACAGCAAAGGCACAACTGAATGTGGCACTCTTGCCTGATGTGATCACCTTGACAATCAGCCCTCTTACTGCAGACTGTTCAGAAGTGTCAAACAAAAATTATATAAAGGTCACTGCCACCATCGCAAACAGCACAGACAGCTTTGTCGTTTGGTGGAGCCTTAATGGTGAAGGGAATAACTATGTACAAAACTCAAGTAAGACAAACCTACCAATATCTGTCAAATCTATCTGTCTTGTTTTCTTCTGTTAGCTGCAGCATTAAAACTCTGCCATAACTGATAACTTCAAAGCAAATTTAAATTCACATTTCTGCAAAAAAGATACATTTCCACAACGACAAACCTAACCCTAAAACTAATATCCATTTTCTTTACAGCTAATGGAAATAACCTGGTCTATAATTTTTACGCTGATGTCAATTGCCAGAAAACCACCAACCCACAATATATAAATGTCACTTTTAAGAACACAGTGGGACATTGTATGGAACATACAAGAAGTGCTCGAGTGGATATCCCAGTAATTTATTGTAAATGCTTCTTTACATTTTTTTATTCTCCTAAATCTGCTTTATTTTGAATTTAGCCTATGGTATAATATGTGATATATGCTCACATTGACAGAATAGTGTATTACTTTGTTTTTAGTTACATTTATTATTTAATGATTCCCTATATTTTTCTCCAAGCGGGTGAACCGTTTTGCAGTGAAGATGAGCTATGGCCAAAAACCCCAGCTGGAGCCACAGTGATTAATCGAACATGTGAAGCTGGCAGGGTTGGCTATAAGTCACGCACTTGTCAAGGCACTACCTGGATGTCGGTGTCCTCCTACTGCGTCAGCGAACAGTTGAACAAAGTTTTAAGTTCTGCAGACGTGAGTGTGGCATTACAGCTCATGACTACTGACTTTACTGTCAAAGATTACACATTCACAAGGCAATATTATAATATTGTATTAACTGTATACAAGTTTTTTAACATTTTGAGTAACTTTGAGTAAATTAATGGACCAACAATTTGACAAAAGAAAAGTTCTTTCTCCAAAGTTGTTCTCCAAAAACAAAAGCTTTATAACGTTCTACACAGGATACAGGACACAGGATGACCAATCAAAATTAGTCTCTTTACCGTGCCCCCTTACTGTTCTGAGACTGGGTTTAAATTAGCTTAATGTTAGTTACTCAAAATAAATGGCTTCATCGAAAACATTATAAATTACACTTAAAAACGCCAACCACGTTATGCTAGACAGCTAGCTTGCTAATGTAAACAAAGTACATACTGTTTGTTACCAAAATGTAATGTTATTATTCGTAACCCAAGTTACTGTGAGATGGACTCCAATATTGTAATATTTAGGAATCTGAGATAAATTCACATTTCTAGCTAGCTAATTTCTGAATATTGCAGTGACCTGATGCCAACTAAATATCTTAAAACTCCACACCTACATTGATTTTGTGTATTGAAACGATAAACAATATGATGAAATGGTCTACTTTTTATTTTTAGCATTACTCTGTGTAAAGCCTTCGCATATAAAACCTTATAATTCCATATATAAAAGGAAAATGAGTTGTCTGAGTTTGATTTGTCCACTTCGTCTTGAAACCCCCCTTTGAAATTTGATTGGACTTTAAAAATATATATGTTTTGTCTTTAGGAAGCCTGTTATTTTGAACACTAAAACAGAACTTTTTCTTTATCAGTTTTGCTGTCTAGGATGTAACAAATCAGTATCTTAAACCACTCAGATTGCAGATGGAACCTTATCATCTCAAGCTCACAACTGTTTAGACCCCATCAACATTTTGTGTTGGAGATGTAATTTGTATGCTTTTGGTCATTGTTACAGATACTGTTTTTTTCTTCTTTTTTCTAGAACTTTGTGAAAGGACTAGGGGCTACCCAGGATGTGGCCATGGCTATATTTTCAGGACTTAAGAACAGCTCTACTGCTCTATTGGCCTCTGATTACAGTAGCTCTATGGCCGACATTAGAGCTTCCGTCAATGTTCTGGATGCGATGTCCACTGGATCAAAAAATGTTGCCTTGCAAGATACTCTCTTTCCTGTAAGCCCCTGTTGATTATTATTTATTTTACTGTAATACATGTAGAGTTTTGGGATTGAAGGTTTATGCTTGACTTTGGAAAATGCTGTTTGAAAAAAGAAAAATTTCACACAAGGTCACACGTAGGCTACTTGTTTTTAATATTTCTTTACCTCCATGGGACCATCTGTTATCGCGTGACCAAAATTCTACACCGAGGTCACGTGATAAAAGATAGTCCCATGGGTTTCAAACATTCAAGATCACGAGAACAGAAAGAGGATGATAAGCTGCCGTTCCAAGACAAATGTAGCACCATTGCCACATTTGATAGTTTTTCCCTGCAGTGAGGCACACCAGTGTGGGACACCTAGATTCCATGAAAAGCCATTAGCTGAGTAGCTTTCACTCTACTACTCTTTTTATGGAAACAAGTCTTGTGGCACCTTTGACCTCAATTGAAGGCAGCCCAGCATTCCACGTAAACAACTAGTTCACACTCCCAACTTGTGAAACACTGCGGCTTGGTCAGTGGCCCTTAGCCTCTGTATGGGACGCACCAAATCTGCATACGGTTGGGGTGGTGTATGGGTCAAACAACATAGAACTTTCACCCAGAAGACATGTTTTTTTAACCCCACCCAGGATTTTTTCCCAACCCTAACCAAGTGGTTTTACCCAGAGCTTTAAAAAATGGGGTTCCGACCCAAAGTGTCAAAAATTGCCACAAGGTCCTGACCATGCACGTTGAAAAATGATGCCAAGGGGATACCCAGAGCATGAAAAAGTTACAACAAGGGGTCCTAAACCAAGCGTCAGTATTTGTTGGGAGAGATAATGTCTTGACATAACTACTTAACTCACACATCACAATATCCAAAGGCCAACTGATACAACGCGTGACCATAGAAATAAAATGGATAGAAAGGCCATTGAACTATTTGCCGTGGTCATTTGATTAGTACACAACAAAATGGCGATTGTTATCTTAATTGTCATGGTTGCACCACGCGTCAGAGGGGCTGTAAACTGTGTCAAAACTCGCTGGGAGGAGAGTCCATGGATGTATTATGGGCCAGACACAGCTCTGGAGACGTTCGCCAGAGCTGCGAGGAGTGAGGAGGAGAGACAGTTAGACCCAGCCTGCGGTTCGACTCATTTTCTATAACCAATGCAGCATGTAGCCAGCCGGCAGAGAACTTGTTAGTTGATTAGTGCTAGACTCGATGCAAATACTGAAAGTAATGATCGAAAACTACCAAGGTTATCATTTTAATTATTGATTTAATACATGAAAGAAAGTTAAGTTAATTAGGTTAATTAGCAACAACATAACCGGCGAAAGCAACTTACAACAACTGCAAAAATGTGAAGCTGCTAGCTAAATATTTGGTCACTTGAGTTAAGCAAATCCGTGCATTTTGGTAATCTGAGTGTCAGAACTCACACCAGTTTTGCCCATTTCATTTTTCACTCTTTCTAATTTTCATTAGCGTATGCAGTGAACTTTTAGGCTGAGGTAAAGGACAGCAGTGCTGCAACACTAATGTTTTGCATTAAAGTAGGACTAGATCATCACGATACTGATCTTTTGATTGGCTAGTTAAAGGTGCAATATGTAATACTGACAGCTAGTGTTTAAAATAGTTACTGCAGTACAAATTCAAAATACTGGAGAGAGTCGTCTCCCCTGCCGCTGACAGGCACACTTTTTTGGCTTAGAATTACTATAGGAACCACTAAAAACACAACAACCTCGCTGTCCTTTTCCACCCGACGGAAAGACACTTCCTCGGCTTAGAATTATAGTGAGAACCGCTAAAGATAACGCTACCTTGCTGTCCTCTTCACCCAACTAAACACACTTAATTGGCTTAGAATTACAGCAACAATCACTAAACACACTGCAAACTCCTCTTTTCCCGATTTACAGCCCCTCCTCTCTTGGCTTAAAATAAAACGGCTACGGCTAACGGCTACGGTTGTTGAACAGGCTACACGTTGTAAACAGCCGTGGCCCACTTGCCTGGTCCTCCAGTAACGTTAGCTAGCAGTCAGCAGGGTTAGCATGGCGGCGTTAGCCAGGACCAGTCGGGATCACTTTACTGGCTGTGTCTCTTAAGGTGACCAGATTTCCCGGAACTAAAACCGGGACACTTTGCGCGTGATCGTAGTGCTTGTGCACGCACACGCTTTTTAACGTGAACATGTGCCAGCCCAGGTCAAACATCGACACAGACAGTAACTTCATTATTTTGATTGTAGGCTCCTCATCTAATAATAACAGTGTTTTTTCCTGTAAAATTAACAAAATTGCAGCAACAGCCTTTTTCAGTTTAGTGTGAGATTTATGTTGAGATTTTTTCTAAAAAAGATTGTTGAAGTGTTATTTATTCCAGTAACACCAAAAGAATTAAAATGATTTATTGAAAGCATTTTAAGCATTAAACACTTCATTTCCTGCATTTCAATTTTCATGCACCTATTTCTACCTTTTTCTGAATCAATGTATGCTGCAAATATATTTATGTAAAGAGAAACATAGATTATAATCCAAATATAAAAACATAATGGAAAATATTGAAGTAAGGCTCTCAGGCATTCTGTATGGCTTTCATCTATTTATTCTCCTGTAGATCGACTTTTCTAATTATATCTAAGTCAGCACATATGTATATATTACATTACATATATATTACAAGAATAAAGTCACTATATTTCAGAAAATAATCTACCTGCACCATAGTCTGCTGTGCATTAAGTGATTGCTCTTCTGATACGGTAGATCTCAGACCTGACAGACACAGAGCCCCGTTTGGGTCTCTGGTCTCTGAATGAGACATAGGCACACGTGGGTGCTCAGTATTTTCCGTGAGTGCTCGAGCTCCGGAGCACCCACGGAAAATACTGCGCACCCACGTGTGCCAGACTGCCAGTAGGCTACATTCATTTAAAATTAAACATTGCAGTTGGTGCTAAGTGGAGCGTCTGTCATAGTGTGATTGGTTATGTCGGTGGCATTGATTCTTAATTTTCACGAAGATGATCGAGGTTACGTGTCAGTTAAACTTTTCATCTCCAATCCTATCTGTATTTGTGAGAAGTGGCGCTGTCCAGCACCCACGGAGGAAAGTATTAACACTTTTCAATAGACTGAAAACGTCACGTCACAGGAACTTCAAACTAAATCATTAGTATTGCGCTCCTAAACTTTGTGTTGATGGCATCAATGTATTAGACTGATTTGGCTATGATTCCTCCAAAAATTAAACCTTTCACAGGGCTTTCCTCATGTAGAGACAGACAACTGGACGAAGTTACATTCGGGGCTACACTCAAAACATTTGGGGCTGAAGCACCGGCAAAATTGGCAGACGCCGCTCCTGGTGTAAACCGGTACATTTTAGCGTCCCAACAGGCTTTTATCAGGACTCGGGACACGCAATTCAAAATCGGTACTGTACTGGTCAAACCGGGACGTCTGGTCACCCTACTCTAGCTATATAATTCAATGTGAGTACACGAATGTTGAAATGACATAAAATGCCCTGATAAATTAGCCTGAAGCTAATGCTTACCTATTCAGGAGGAAATTAGCCAACTCGGCGATGCTGTCTCCATCTTCCAAATACATCTCCAATATTTACCCGGGGTTTGTTACGTCTCTGGTCACACAACTGTTAGAAACATGCCGGGTTAATCTATCTCTGTTGATCCTGTTCATTTGTTTGCTGACGTTACAGCTGTAGCGCGCTGGGTTTACATTTTTTTAAGATTTATTTTGGGCATTTTAGGCCTTTATTTTTGATAGGACAGCTGAAGACATGAAAGGGGAGAGAGAGGGGGAACGACATGCAGCAAAGGGCCGCAGGTCGGAGGGGAACCCGGGGCCTCTGCGTCAAGGAGTAAACCTCTATATATGGGCAGATAGTATTTCAACTTAGCACGTTTCCTTAATATCTGATGAGCCATTGGGGTAATTTTTGGATTTATTACAGTAAATATATTACATATTGGACCTTTAAGACATCCCTACTGTAGATAAACTTTGTCTTAGCACTGATTTTTGTTTTATTCTTCTGTTTCAGGATTTTGTTAACGCAGCAAGCAATATGTTGAACAAGACCTGGGATGGGGCCAACGATTCTGTTGTTCAGACCATCTCATCGACCTACCTTCAGTCTGTGGAGGGTCTGGTGAAGAATATCAAGGTCAACACGAGCAATGGAATGAACAGTTCTAATTTAGACCTCAAATTCTGCTCTAGGAGTGACTGTAATATTTCTGTGTTTAACATTAACGTGAATCTGAACAAGACCAATGGAATAATGAAAACTGTTGCTGTGAAAAATCTAATGGATAAATTAAAACACAACTCCGAAATGGACTCAACCAGCCTCTTAATATCGGCCACACTTGAGAACAACAATGATTCATCTTTAGAAATTCGACTGCAGTTCCCCCAGAAGCTGCTGAATCACAAAACTAAACCTGTCTGTGTCTTCTGGAACACCACAGACGGGGAATGGTCGAGTGTGGGATGCACTGCCAAAACTAGTGATGGTAACCTCACAGTCTGCGAATGCAACCACCTGACTTCGTTCTCTGTCCTCATGGCCAAGAGAGATATATCTAATCCAATCCTAGATTTGATTACCAATGTGGGCTTGGGTGTGTCCATCTGCTCCTTGCTGATCTTCCTCATCGTTGAGTCTCTAGTGTGGTCGGCTGTGGTCAAGACCAACCTTTCCCATTTCCGTCACACAGCCATAGTGAACATTGCCATATTCCTCTTGCTCGGTGACTGCAGTTTCTTGGCTTCCACCTCTCCTCAGACTCTCAGCGAAACCTGGTGCCTAGTTTTGACATTATGCAAGCACCTGTTTTTCTTGGCCATGTTCAGCTGGATGCTGTGCATGAGTGTCATGCTCGTCCACCAGCTCATCTTCGTCTTCAGCCCGCTGAGGAAAAGAGTCTTCATGTTCTTCTCCAGCATCGCAGGCTATGTTTGCCCAATGTTAATAGTGGGATCCAGCTATGTGTATTGCAAATACACCAACAAGCCCTACTATGATAAGAACACATGCTGGCTAGTTTATGGCAGTCTTTTGGAGGGTTCCTTGCATGCTTTCATCCTACCTATTGGAACTGTTATTTTGACAAACCTCTTTTCCATGGTGGTCGTCATTCTTACGCTCTTGAAGTCCTCGGCCTCTGAGGGCAGCAAGGCAGATGACAAAGAGACAGCCAAAAGCATCCTTAAAGTGGTGGTCTTTCTAACGCCTGTCTTTGGAGTAACATGGGTTATTGGCTTCGGTATGCTCCTACTGGAAGATTACCCTACAATGCTTAATATTGCTAGCTACAGTTTTACCATCCTCAATTCATTCCAGGTAATTTGAAAGCCACAGTGAGAAATGATGGTTGGTCTTCAAGCTACAAGCCACTAGAGTAGCCGCTACATTAGCCACTACTATTATAACACACTGTTCACGGAAGGCTGGTATCATGTCAACTGTTTTGTTGTCATTACTTAGAATTCCTCATGGGGGTAGCAGAAACTACACACTATAGCTTTAAAAATATCATTATGAAAATAAAACCTGTGGCCCTTCATTTCTTTTCTTGCAGGGCCTTTTCCTTTTAATAACAGGAGTTTTTGCAGAGCAGAAGGTAAGTTTGTCATTTTATATATGGGACGATATCTATCATGCTCTATCAGTGTCAAATATCCAGTGGTCATAAGTAAGGATTCTCACCTGTGTTTGGGTTTGATGCATGGGGCCCTAAGTTGTTCCCAATTATGTTGTTGTTTAGTATTTACCAAATGCCCAGTTTCTTACAGCTATTTCTGTAATTATTTACAGGTTCGCGAGGAATTGTTTAAGATCATAATGGTAAGTTTACCATGAGGACTATCCAGAATTACACCATAAAATGATGGAAACGTGTACCATAACTCTGTTTCATTCCACCCCCAGGGAAAATCAAAAGGAAAAACTGAGAGCACTAAGAATTTGAATTCAATCACATACACAAAAGACAAATGAAGACCAAGGTCAGTCTTATATTAAGTCATTAATAGTCGACGACACAAATTCAATAAGCATTGCATGTCATACCTTTAGATGCATTTAAAGTGAAAGGCTGCTTGTTCTGCTCGGGTTTCTGCAACACTGACTTGCTGTCTTAAAACCTGCTAACCGTCTGTGTTGACTGTCTGGGGTTTGAGCTCTCCACTTTTGAACAAAATTCAAACTTTGAGCATCAAACACTTCATTTTCTGCAATCTGGCGAATTTTTCTGCAACAATTTGGGTTTTTTCTGCATTAAGTTATGTTTCAAATGTCTCTATTTATGTAAAGGAAATTCTAATAGGTTTTTGGGGTGGGTTGCGCTGCAGTTTTGAATATTGGGGGGATTGTAACCCGGCCATCCCCCCTGTAAATTACGCCTATGGAAATGAGTCTGTCAGTTTAAATAGCAATGAATCACTTTTTCTTCCACATGTAAGCAGAAAATATATTTTGTGAGTTTGGGAATCTAGGCTTTAAATGTTCTACATTGTGTCTCCAACACTTGTTCATCTCTTTTCATTTCAGATTATGGAGAAGGAAATGGCAACTCATATGTACTATATGCAGCACCACTTGTAGCCTACAACTCTTAAGAGTCAATATATTCATTAGACCAGGGGTCGGCAACCATAGTCCCGCGTGCCCCCATTGGCACGTAGTGGCTCAACCAACGGCACCCTAGCAATAAGTGCAAGAGAGTTTTTTGGAAATGTTCCAATCCCCATGCCAAATGAGCTCTTTCACAGCCATTTGCAGGAGCACAGCCTGTTATTTACGATAGTTTTTCCCATCCGCATTCAGTGACTACCAGCCCTACGCTCTCTACTCTATGCCTCTGATTGGCTAGTACTTTTTGGCTTCTTCACAGAATGCGGTGCAATGGAAAAAAAAATAACACGGTGGCAGGCTTAATGCAGATATGGCAAACTGATTAACAAGAACATTTGAAAATGGCAATTCCTATTAAAAAGGTTGCTGAACCCTGTACTAGACAGTAACAAACATGTTTATCTGTGTTTTAAGCCCCCAACGTCTCTAATCCCTTCCAGGCAGCGCTGGAAGGGATTAGGGTTAGGCAATGGTTATGGTTTGGGTTAGGGTTAGGGTTAAGGTTAGTGTTAGGTGCCTGAAGTCAACGGTCGCAGCGCTGCCTTGAAGTCGATTAGGCAATGGTTATGGTTTGGGTTAGGGTTAGGTGTAAGGTTAGGGTTAGGTGCCTTGAAATCAACGGTCACGGCACTGCCTGGAAGGAGACGTTGGGGGCTTAAAACACCATCGAGCAACAAACATATAGATGAATATTGTAAAACTAGGTTAATTGTCATATAAAGTAAATATAACACTGATGTTTTGATCATTTTTCTTGATTTTGTAGAATTGACCATTATTAATAGTAGTAGGACTAGCGCTGATGGTCATCATCCTCAGCTGAGGCTGACAAAGATTTCACATTAAGTCAAATCCTGCTGTAGGAAGTTGTATGAAATTTAGCTATGTTTTTTTCTTAAGAGTAAAGCAGATACAGATTATTTATGATTTGCATTATAAGTGCCATAGAGTGACACACAATACTGAACTGTTATTGTATAGCTTTAAGGGAAGGCTTTGGATCCATAGTGACTCAAAGCATTTCACTTAAAAGGTACTTTTGGTATTTTTTAACCTGGATCCTATTTTCCCATGCGTTGGTTTGTAAGTAACTAATGTGAATAAAATTTTTTGAAATTGGTCCAGTATTGAGCGAGAAAGCTGTAACTGGCAGCAACGAACCGGGCTGCAATTTAATCCTATAGGGCAAATATGCATCCTCAATTTCGGCCACTAAAAGTGCTGTTTTTGCCACCGACAGGCTCAGATTATAATTCTTAAGTATGTGAAAACATAATGGAAAGGATCCCTACAGAGAAAGACATTTTTGTTAGAGTAAAATCCTTTTTGTTTAACCAGAAACAGCTCCGAAATTGCAAACTTCAAAGATTGTTGTCTCATCAGTCACTCAGACACAAAAACTTAGGAAAAAAGGGTCCAGGTTGAAAAACAAACTAAGTGAACCTTTCATTATTTGAGGTGAATTATGTAAACCTATATTGAGTTGACTGTATAATAGAACATAGATTTTGGCTTGGTTTGATAATGTTGATCGAAAGGAAAGTCTGTAAATCTACACTATTGCAAGTGAACTATAACCTCTGTACTTTGTGTTTTGCGTATGTATCTAAAAAGATGTATTGAAATAAATTAATATAATGTCTTTTATTGTTCATTACACTATGCATTACTCCAAATTTTCAATCCAAACTATACATTTTTCATAACTTTTAGTGGACTAAATAGGATTATCTTTATTATACATATCAAACAAACTTAAGACACAACACTGCTGCTCACCTGCAAAATGTTTAAATTTGACAGTTGAAATTTTTGCTTTAGTTGTTGGGGCTTGATTTCTAACCATAGTGTAAGGGGGGAAAAATTAAAGTATTTCATGTGGGGGCACACCAGATATAAGCCCAAGGTTTTAGTGTCCATAAATGAGCCTATAAACCGATACTAATACTTCTCTCTCCAGTATTGGTACTGCAGAAGACACATATTCACATATTCCTCTGAAATGTGTTTTTACTGAGCTCTCCTGATGACAGTGAAGATGGCCAGTGTCAGAACTACGATCCCTGCTGCGCCGCCAATCAGAGCTCCCAGAATGCCTTGGTCTATGTTCAGTTGCTCACACCTCTTACCAGCGTAGTAGGTGGCCTGGCGTGATGCACACCTGAAAGATAACCAGATATCATTTTTTTTAGTTATGCAAAATTATTTCTTGAAGCATAAGTAATTGCTTTGCACTATAGTGTCCACACAAATACACATGCTAAACTTGTAATTCTCTTTGGCCTCTTACTGATGACACACCAGTGTGCATACATAGCTTTGTCTATACCAAATAGCAATATTACATTTAGATCAATGGGGTGTGTACATTAGGAGAGATAGAAAACCCTACTCTGTTGTAGTAACAGAGAAACGGTAAAGATTGTGTTTTTGTTGGAAACAAAAAGTTGTAAAAGGGTGTAACTTTGGTTTGAGAAGTGGGAGGGACACAAAATTGGGGGTGCTCCGCCAGAAAAATGTTTTCGATTTGAATCCCATTTCCTGCATTTCTACATACATTAGGGACTATGATGATACAAAATCCAGGAAATAATTAAGTTGATCATAATGATAAATTCTAGAAAGAAAGAATAGTACTAAACTATGTCGCAGAAAAAGAGGTCTTACTTTCTTTATTGTTTAATATAAGGGCGATCGCCAAGACTTGAGAAGAATCATTTTATAGAGTCAAAAATGTTCACAATTTGAAAGTGGGGGGGGACACAAATGGGATTTTGAAAAGTGGGGGGGACATGCCCCCCCCCCCCCGCCCCTGTCCCCAGTGGAAATGAAACCCTAGTTAAAATAAATTTTACCTTGTCATTTTTGGGAAATGGGCTTATTTGCTAAGGTTGGAAGAGAAAATCAATACCACTCTCATGTCTGTGCATTAAGTATACAATTAAAGCCAGTAAGGATTAGCATAGTTTAACATGGCGTCAAGACTAAAAGCAGAGGAAACAGCTAGCAAGGCTCCAAATTTAAAAAATCCACCTA
Source organism: Sander vitreus (assembly GCF_031162955.1). NCBI lineage: Eukaryota > Metazoa > Chordata > Actinopteri > Perciformes > Percidae > Sander > Sander vitreus. The sequence goes on along the minus strand of NC_135872.1, from coordinate 23,710,544 downwards.
CCAACAGCTCATCGATTAACACGTAGCATCTTGTTTCTTTAATCGGTACAAAATCAGAAATTTGTGTTTTTTTAGAGGGAGTTACGAGGTGTATCTTGACACAGAACAGTTTATCCATCCACCAAACACTGGTAATGACAAAACTCCAATAAGTCACTGCAACCAAGTAATAGCTGCAAAACACAAGATAGCTGTCCATAAAACCACAAACTGCCGTTTTTACATTTCTGTTTCTGTATATGTTAGACCAAAAAGATATAACATGCTAATTACTTAGCTCTAGAGGTGCTGGTAGGCAAAACATTTTTTTTACTTTGGAGAGAGACAGGCGAGCTATTTCACCTTGATTCCAATCTTAATGCTAAGCTAATGGACTTTTGGCTAGAGTGGTCTACACTTAACTTTTAAATACGTATGGGTGCAAGTCTTATGTAAGTGCTTACTTTAGCATTAGCCTGTGCCTAATTGACATGGAATTTGAATTCATAGCTTTCAGAGGTGAAATATCCCCAATTCCCAACAAAAAAAAATCAGAAATTCCTACAATAAAAATGTACACATGCAAATACACACGTACACACCTGCATGAGGCTTTCCCTTCACTTTCCACACACACGCCTCCGTTAAAACAAGGGTTGGGATGACAAGGGTTGGCAGCACGGGGTTCTCTGTGTTTTGGAGCCTCCGGTCTCATTTTCACCTCGCTGATTGGCTTCTCATCTGTGATGTCATTACTTTGTGCGGCCGGGTCGACAGGTACCTCAGTCTCGATCAGGTGGGTCAAATCTAACGAAACAACAAGTTGATGAAAATGTTAAATAGTGTGCTATCTCATTCAGGATGGCAAGGTGTGAATATGTACGAGGGAAGTGAGACAAGATTTAAAGTAGCAGGGGAAAAAGGGAATCTGAAATAATTAATATGAACTAAACCGGCATTTGCATGGGTCGGAGCCACTATATGACGGTGGGACAAGTGACTCTTTCTTTACTTATTGATTTGATAACATTAAATAAATAAATTAAATTAAATTAATCAAATAATTGCATGCAAGCATAAAGAGATTCTCAAGTTATATCAATCAAATCAATTTATGTACTTTTTGCTTTTAAACATCTTAGGAAAAAATAACATCTGGGGCCGACCACTTCCTGTGGGTGAAATTACAAAATGTAACCATCATTTTCTAATGCTAGAAAAAATATAAAACCACCTACCACTATTTAGTAGATATTGGTTTCTGTTTATTAGGGGTCCAAGCCCGAGTCTGGAAGAACCAGCGGTAGCAAAGATACGCCGTTCACACAGCAGGGCTGTGGAACCCTATTGTTTTTCTAAGGATTATTTTTCTCCATCATTCCATTGTGCCATTTTCAGGACTGGTCCATAACTCCGCAAGGACCTCAGGCGCAACAATTGACCCACGTGAAAAATCGCGATTTATCAAAACCTACTTTTTCGATCTCCTCCTAGATGGTGCGACCGATTGGCAGGAAACTTGGCAGGTAGCATCTCCAGATTGACCTGACAAAAAGTTATTCAAAGAATTTTGCTACGTTAAAGTATGCGCATTTCACGACCAAACAAATTTTCCTAGCTAGCTACGACACACATATCATATCCTATCTCGGCCAAATTAAATGTTATCAGCAAGAAGATTGAGATCCTTGTTCAACATCCCACTACAATGCTCTGTACCAAATTTGGCGAGGGGGCACTATAATCAATGTTTATTTGTTTTGGCCAATAACTCAATGCATTAATGGGACATTTGCAATTGTAATATCTCTGCAACAGTAAATGCTATCAATACAAAACTTGTGATGCCTGTTCGGCATGCTGCTATGAGGCTGTGTACCAAATTTGGTAAAGATCGGCCATTAGGGAGCGCTATAGTCAACGTAGATGAGTTTTGGCCCTTTTACTCAATCAATGTTAATGGCATATATACATTTTGGTTTTTGCTTTCACGTGCTCCCCAACTCTTTTCTCTCACTCTTTCAATCCAAAATCAACACCATTCATAGGCACCGATACTAGGAAAATACTGCGCACCCACGTGTGCCAGACTGCCAGTAGGCTACATCTTATTTAAAATTAAAGATTGCAGTTGGTGCTAAGTGGAGCGTCTTTCATAGTGTGATTGGTTATGTCGGTAGCATTGATTCTTAATTTCCCACGAAGCTGATCACGGTTACGTGTCAGTTAAACTTTTCATCTCCAATCCTATCTGTATTTGTAAGAAGTGGTGCTGTCCTGAGTTGAAAGAATACTTTACGGCTTTATTATCTAGTTAATAGGTGTGTGTGTGTGTTCGTGTCCATTTGTAAAGTTTTTTTTTTTAAAGGGCATGTGCCTGTGAGCACCCACGGAGGAAAACATAAATCTATGACACCATTTACAACAACCTGACCACCTCCCCTGCTCCTTCAACCAGCACACCTGCCTCCCCCCCTCCACCCTCTCAGTCACTCTCTCATTTCTCTCTGCTGTCCCCTGTGGTCAGGGTGGGTTAAGAAGTTTGTTTATTGTAGAGAAGAGAATCTTGGGGTTGTTGGAGCTGGAGTGTATGAGCCGTGAGTGGTAGTAGGACAGGGCAGTGTTTAGGGTGTGTGTGTTTGTATTGGTGAAGGTAGTCTGTACATGCATAGAAGTGAACTGTTAAATCGGTACATTTGCAACGGCAATGTACCGCAGACCTTGCGGCTCACACCTCTCGATATTTACTGATGTTTGCCTCCCCACCGTCAGGCTTTGGTTTCCGCTTTCATGCCCCCTGGGGGCATCGGGGCCGACTGGCATCGGTGGCTTGGACCCTGTCATAACTGCTTGCAGTTCTAGTTGTATTTATTATTTATTCTTCTTCATGTTTAATATGTTTGTTTGTGTACGTATGCACCAATCACCAAGGCATATTCCACGTGACTACTGTGGCAATAAATTCCTTTCTGATTCTGTTAAAAGGCAACAGAATACATGAAATGAAATCTACTCTCTCTTTCTCTCTGAGTTTTGGGGAAGAGTCCATTAAGATTCTCCCACCAACATTTACAGTGCTTCCTACGCCCATGAGCATTTGCATTAGCCTTTTTTTTAAATGTAGAAAATTAGCTTTCGTTTGGCAGACTATTTGATGTAGGAATAACCTGTATAGAGCTGATATTTCTGATTCTCACCGTTAAATTCAGCAGTGATGATGAGGTCATCGTTCTTGAGGAAACTCCTCCTGTGCAATTGCTTGTGAGAAATGAATGTGCTCCAGCCAAAGTCTTTACCGCGGTGGCACTGGCAGCTGTCATCCCACACCGCTCCTGAAGCCGCTGTTGGTTTGTTCCAGCGGGGATCAGAGTCTGAGGGGGGGAAATAGAATATATAAATAAATAAATAAATATTATAAACAAATGTGCATTTCTGAATTCCATATATTGATTTTGACACAGGATGGCAGGGTGGGTGTTAGGAATATTTACTAGTACAGTAGAGAACAGTCATCTTAAAAGAATGGCTGTTCTTGGGGAAAATCACATACACATAGTGATACACACACAGAGCACTGACATTTGAGGGTGTGGAGGCAGTTAGACTGGGTTGAAATAGTTTGAATTCTTTTTAAAGTAACTTGACACCATCATTGTAAACGAGTGAACAATACCTGGGGGGAAGGGAGAGTGGGAAATCTCTTTTCAGGGTCTTGGCACTTGATCCATGGATCAAGTGCCAAGAAGCTGGGACCAGCCTGTGCACCAACCAGGAAGCGCCAAAGTTTAAACCACGGCAGCGTCCCGCCTTAGTATTAAGCAATCACAATAGCCTGCACATTTTCATATATTGAGCTGTGACTTTTGAACAGCATTCTTTTTGAAAGATCATTGTATACAAGTCTCTATTATTATTCCAGCTTTAATAAACCACCTTAACTGACCAACTGGACTGCATCATCGGACATGTGAAGCCTGATTGTTCAAGATGAACAGGTTTGGTCAGAACAAACAGAAAGGGACGGTGATAGGGTAAAAGATTATGGATTTCCTTTTGTTTTTAAATAACAGGTAACAGGTGAACCACACAGAATGTAGTACCATGATGATTGTGGTGGAACTTCCAGCTTACGAACTCATGCTATATAAGTTGAAAGAATGGTAACACAGGTGCAACAAAGCAGGCCTGCTTAGTTCGTTCAGGGAATGATTGTTAAGGTTAACAAGGAATATGTTTACAGCATTTTATCTACCTGGGACGTTTTGGGACCAATTGGCGGGGATTGCTGTGAACAAAGTACATACGGCGATACACTGGCAAGAGCAAATGACATATAACCATGTATCCAGCTAATCTAAATAGCTCACGTTATTGTATTGTGTAAACAGTTATCTTTATTTTATATTGCATGTGGCATTTTATTTTCAGGTCAGTGTCCAACATAATCTCATAACATATCCAGGCAGAGAAGTACTTCAACGTTGTGCCTCCAGAGATAATGGGAGACATAACAGCTGTATGATAACACAGTGCTGCCTCATCCTGCCAAGATCATGGAGAAAGTAAACACATAACACATCAGGGTATTGATGGTAATGGCAAATATGTTTTAAATTACGGTCCCAATGTTGGTTTCATGTTTTGACACTGTATTTGGAAATATTGTGGAATTTGTGCTGAAATGTCATTTTTCAATGCTGTGATAACCACAAATAAAATTCCATTCACCTTTATTGTATTGGTGTGAAGCAAATAAAACCCTAACTAATTGCATGGCTATATTCAACTACATGTAATTCAGTTAACCTCACCCTTTTATCAAGCTAGACAACTCTATTTTACCTAAATGCCAGTGACCTGGGCCTACCTGTAGTGAAGCTTCTTGTAGAAGACATTCTCAGTTTTACATCAGGGTCCTGGTCCATGGCAACAATGATTGCCTGCCTGTTTTCGGCGGGCCATTGCATCACTGCATCATTTTCCCCACTGCAGAGGTGCAAGTTCATACCAACATAGTCTGGGTAATCGCTGTCTTTTCCATTTGGGTAAACACTGACACCGAATGAGTAGCCCTCCGAGTTGTAGAAGCACTTGCTTTTAACCGCACTGCCATTAGGAGTGGTGGCGAGAACATGGGTGAAGTTGTGGATTTGCCAGAGAGCACTGGGGCAAATGGTCTCGGTAAGAGTGATGTCATCGATTAAGATGGCACCCGAGGAGTTGGATGATCCTCTGATGCCTTGGAAGGAATAGCGGAACTTCTCTGTCACCTTGAGAGTTACATGGGCTATTTTCCAGGCAGCATCTCCATTACCTGACAGACAAAAAGCAGGTGATTTATTGTACATATTATTATATTATTGGGAATTATTCATGAATTGAAAGGAAGTATTTAAAGCCATACTAGTCTGGATCGACGGAAGTACATTTCCAGGATAATTGCCTGATATCCCTCACCTTCCACTCTCTGTGGGTTGCCGTTCTCAACAACAAACTTCGAGCTAGCAAGCTATACGCTGAAAATTTGAATTGTGCAACAAAGCAGGCCTGCTTGGTTCGTTCAGGGAATGATTGTTCAGATTAACAAGGAATATGTTTATGGCATTTACTATGTAACTGGGACGAGGGGATTGCTGTGGACAAAGTACACTGGCAAAAGCAAATTACATATAACCATGTATCCAGGTAATTTAAATAGCTCACGTTACTGTATTGTGTTAACAGTCAACTTTATTTTATACTGTATGTGGCATTTTATTTTAGCAAATGTTCCACCAAAACAAGTTCCTTCCCAAGACTATTCTGCAGATCCATCGTGTCCGGAGCTTAGTGCCGCCCAAGGCAGTTGTGATTGGTTTAAAAAAATGCAAACAATCCAGAGCGTTGTTTTATATTTTATCCCAGAATGTATGTGTGGTGTAGCCAAACTTTACTATGCAGTGGTGTGAAGATAGGTCTGGTAAACAGTCTTGTATAAAGTACTTGAAAGCAATACTTGAGTAAAAGTATCTTACCAGAAAATGACTTTGGTAAAAGCTAAGATCACCTTTTAGAATATTACTTGAGTAAAAGTCTTAAAGTATCTGGTATTTACTGTACTTAAGTATTAGCTTTCTAATAGTGAAGCATAATATTCAGGGTTTCCACACCTTCTTAAACATCAAATCTGACATCAACAAAGAAAAAAACAGAAACAGAATTTCATTTTTTGTGAGAAGGAATCTTTCACTCCCATCGTACGAAAACATTTCTTGCAAGTAAGGAGTAACAAAGATGCTTAAGGGAAATGTAGTAGAGTAAAAATATACATTTTATTTAGGATATGTAGTAAAGTAAAAGTTTCCAGAAATATAAGTAACGAAGTAAAGTACAGATATGTGAAATTTCTTCTTAAATACAGTAACAAAGTATTTGTACTTTGTTACATTACAATACTGCTGGTAAACTATAGCCGCATGGGCCAGAATGAGATTCTTCAGCATAAATATCACGGTTTAACGGTATTGCGGTATTGGAATTACAGCTATATAATTATTATTTTGAAATGTCTATGTAAAAAACAACATTTTTTCCATTGAACACAATAGAGCTGTCAGTCTTTCTGTATAATACCATTCGAATTTCATTTGTTATTTTTTTAAATATTCTAATAATATTCAAATATTAAATGCTCAAATGCAGCCTGTTATAAATATGTGCGACACTACTCAGGCTTATGCATTGTCAATGCCACTATAAGCATGTGGTTGTTGTTACACGTTCTGTTCACTAGAGGGACTTCCAACATCAGCCTGGCCTTGAAGGGGATCAACGTCTGGCACGCCGCTCTCTGTTTACATTATTTTCCACCACGCACACAGCGACAAACATAAATCAACAGAGAACTATGTAATGAAACATTATCTAACAAGTGTATTGAAGTGGCTCTGTTGTAAAGGCTAACGGTGCTCGGTTAGCACAATGACATCATGTTAGAAAGCACAGCCAAAACGATTTGTCATAAACTATATATTGTAACAATAGTGTTAGCCACGATGCTAACGGCATTGATAATTAAGCCTTGCTAATTAAACAGTGCTGCCACTACTATTTTAGTGATTTATAAGCAACATGTTTCTTGTAGATTGTCACCTTACTGAAAATACAGCTGTTAGAAGGTAATATATGAAGTCGAAGCTAACTCTGACAGTTGTAGGGCGCCGCTAACATTAACTTGAGCTGTCTCCATGAAGCTCCCAGCTAAGCTCCTATAACTTGCGATGCAGTTAGGAAACCAGAATGAGCTAGCTAACTATTGATAACATAAGCATTTTGGATGTTGATTTTAAAGTAATGTTAAAAAAAAAAATGTATTTTCCATCCTTCCGATTTCCAGCCGCAGCCTGTCACTCCCCCCTGTACTAACTCGGTACGTAACGTTAGCTCACGTGACTTATTGTTCATCAGACATGAGAAAAGGGAGATTAGCTAACGTTAGCCAACCTATTTATAAAAAAAAAATCACATTTGAATAGTAATATCAGCATTCAAATAGTATTGATGTTTTTACTATTCAAATTATATTTGACTTTCGGAATTCATTCCAAAAGTCAAATGTAATTTATTTTTAACACACTGCACACTGGCAGGGAGTGGGATTTCTAAAGTGCACTTTCTGTTGAAGACATAAAAAACAGCTCATACCGCAGGAACGGTACGACGGAAAATGTTAGTGGTTTTGAAACCGTGACATAAACCGTAAATAAATAACATATTTAATATATTTAACATATAACACATAAAACCGTGGTATACCTTGAAACCAGTAATGGGCCCATGCCTAGTTTTATATTAATCTTACAATGCAATAAACTTCACCACTGCATGGATAGTAAGTGTTTTTCAATAAGGATTTGGAAGTGACAACATTTAAGAATGCACTCTGCATTAGACAGTGTATTATGTGCTGGCACATGAGTGATAAAATAAAATACCTGTAATGGTGTGGATCTTCTTGAAACTGCGTGGAGTCCCTGTCCCATCATCAGTCCTGACCCATATGACCAGTTTGTCCCCAGCGGCTCCTGTCATCTTGTAGAAGAACTCCAGGCACTGCTCGTCTCTCTTGGGGTAGAGGATACGTGACTCCAGCAAGGCGCTGCTTCCAGCTGCGCCCGAAGATGTGTCAAACTTCATGAAGTAGCCAGAATCTAGAAAAAAAGAGTGGCCATTGGTACATATTGTGTTAACTAACGACTGGGATTGAAAAATAATGTTATTTATGTCCAGTTACAACAGTATTTACCCAATTGGCTAAAAAGCTAAGAAGCATTTTAATAGCATTGTAAGACAAGAAATTGAATGACATTATTGTTGTCCTTTGCATATGGCAAAACCAGTCACTGGGCAAAACACACACAAATAATCACTCACTAAATGCATGTTTTTGATGTAACTATTTCATGTAAATATTCAATCTTTTTTCAGTAAATCTCATAAGAAAAAGATATGATGCATTTGGGGGATGGAAAAAATTTAATTACAAGATTTTTCTTTTTCAGATTTATGTTTGATATTTGCGTATGAGCTAGAAAATCAGCTCGGTACCTCTGCAGCGCCCTGCCAGGGTGTGGTCTGTATCAGCTGGACTGCTCAGCATCTGGGCCCAGTCTGCGGTGTCCTCCTCATTCTGGATCATTCCACAGATGTTGATCAGCTCAAAGGAGCACTGATCCAAGAGAGTGTGTGTGTTGGCTGGAACAGGACAGTTATCTACAGTCAACCTACAAAGCTTAAAGCACTAGGGATGTAACGATGCATTGTGAATCGGTTAAAAATTGACATAAATGGGTAAATATTACAACCGGTTGAGATATGAATCGTGATGCAATTTCTAAACAGCCTAGGGCGTAAGTCACTTGTTTGACTTCAGACGTCACTACGTGTTCTAAGTTTATTTAATTGACTTCAGAAATCACAACTTTTTCTAAGTTTATTTAATTGGTATTTTTTTTAAGAGATTTTTTTAAAGACAATTATTATTTTTGGCCATTTCTGCCTTTAATGGATAGGACAGCTGAGATACGAAAGGGGGTAAGACATGCAGGAAACTGTCACAGAAACCTGAAACTCAAAACCTGGACCTTCTGCGCCGAGGAATAAACCTCTACATATGTGCGCCCGCTCTACCAACTGAGCTAACCCGGCGAAATTTGAAGAGATTTTTATTCAGTTAATATGATGTGGGAATTGTTTTACAAATCTAATTCTTAATATTTTATTAAATTTTTTGTTATTTAAGATAAAATACAATTTCATTTGCACTTTTGATAAGAGGACACATCTGTCGTTTTGCACAGCTTATATAAAAAAAAGGAAATGTCTTTCAGTCATTTGTCTAAAATCCTGAATTGTGAGTTGAGTGTATTGTTAGACCACTATGAAGCACTACAGATAGGAAAGGAGTAAATACTCAAAATATATATAGATTTTGAAGATGATTGTTTAGATTTTTTTGGCCTTCATGTCATAGGATAGCTGAAAACAGGAAAGGGGGAGAGAGAGGGGGGATGACATGCAGGAAACGGAAGCGGGTCGGACTTGAACCTGGGCCACTGTGCTAAGGACAGTGCGCTCCAGAGGTGCTGCGAGCAATCGCAGCCATGTAAGTCAATGCTTGATATTGCACCAACCGCGCCATGGCGCGTCCCAGAGCTGGCATTAAGCGGCTCTCAGCTCTGCTCCACCAAAGATACGCACCAGGTCTATTTTCACGCGAGCCGCGGGGCGTACAGTGAACAGCGAGAGCATCCAGTCAATTTACCAAAAAACAACCCCCAATATCGTATATGTCTCCTACAACTCCTTTTCTAACACCGACGATGAGAGATTCATCTTGGAGGTTGAAAAAGATAATATAACATCATAGATCCTTTTTATACTCCAGAAAAGAGAAGGCATGGAGTTAAATTGCAGGAGTGCTTGGAGTGGAAGGTAGATACTAGCTTAATAAACAGGTGATTGTTCTTTCAAGTACATGTAGAGACAATAAAATATTAAAAATCGAGTCAGGCAGGCAAGATGCTCCGCTTCTGAGATGCTCCGGGTGTGGTAAGGCACGTGGCGAAGGATGGAACAAAACCACAGTGCAGCCCGAACACAGTGCAGACGCGCCCAGTGGAAAATAGGGGTGAGGCTCAGTTCTTAGCACAGTGGCCTAGGTTCAAGTCCGACCCGTGTCCGTTTCCTGCATGTCATCCCCCCTCTCTGTCTTCAGCTATCCTATCTAATAAAGGCCAAACAATAGTCTTAAAAAATAAATTTTGAGCATGTACTCCTTTCCTGTCTGTAGTGCTGTATAGGGGTGTAAAACACTAAAACAATTGGAAAAGCTGATGGAGGACTACTGTGATCATTCTTTTAGTGCAGCCTTAAAGATGAGAGCATAAATGTATTTCAGGTCAAATGTGAAAACAAATCAGTAATTTACCTAAATATCTGGATTTTACAGATTCTTAATTAACATCTTTCCTGCCAGGATATTGGATTTGAACCATATGCCTTTCACTAACCGTCAGGAGGACTTGAAAGGAGTCACTCACCACAGTCGTACATGCGGTTGAGCCTGGTGATGTCTACCGCACTGAAGTCCAGCCGCTGGCCGATGACCTCATTAAAATACGGTATGGTGGTGGTGATCGTGGGGATGCTTTCGTTCTTGTTGAAGGACAGTGGCCTGTAGTGCATGATGGACTCATAGTCATATGGCGTGTTCAGATCAGTGATAAAGTCATCCTCATACTTTTCAAAATTGTGGTCCTTCCCTGTGACGAGAAAGTAATATTGTCATGTAGATACTCAGGGGACAATATCAACTCCTTCAAACAGTGCTACCATGTAACAAATGTATATGTAGAAGCTTTAAAACCTCCTATCCTTTTAAAAGTATGATAATTTGGTAGAATTCATCAGCCATGATGGATATCATCGATATCAATGCTGATATTGTGTGTGTGTGTGTGTGTGTGTGTGTGTGTGTGTGTGTGTGTGTGTGTGTGTGTGTGTGTGTGTGTGTGTGTGTGCGTGTGCATTTTGCCAGGTGTTTACATTTCTGTCTGTCTGTGGAGAGATTTTGTCACCGTGATAGCTGGTTCCATAAGTGATTTTCCCCATTCAATATGCTCGATGGTGTTTTTTGCCTCCAACGGCTAACCCTAACCTTAACCCTAAACATAACCATTGCTGCACTGCCTGGAAGGAGACGATGGGGGCAAAAAACACCAAAGACCATTCAATATCTCCATTGACGTTTCAGAAAATGCGTATATCATGACTTTTAAGTAAATATGACAGAAAGTTAGTTTTATAAGGCTTACCTACTACACATTTAAAACACGGTTAATATTATACAGACTTGTGGCTTTTACAGCGGCATAAGCGTAGCTTGTGATAAGTCTCCCTTGGATGGTTTAGACATTATGGCTAATAATCAAAATACCTATGTAGAAAATGAACGGAATAGTCACTTCCAGAACCGTACTGTTGACCTCTATTGATCCCCCTACTTTACGCCCCTGGCTCGCATTGGCATCACGGCTGGTGTGATCCCATTGCAAGATGGCTTACAATATTTCTGTCTGTCTATCTGCGACCAGATTTAGTCATTGGAGTATTCCCTATAACCCTGGCCACAGCCATGAATAAAACAAAACGTGAAATAGTTGTGACCCACCTTCTTCAATCTGGTCCCACCAGATTTTGACATAGTCGTCTCTATCTGAGCGAGACTGTTCATGGTAAAAGCCCAGAGCATGGAGGAGCTCATGCTGCACAATAGCCTTAGTGTCACATCTGGCTCCAATGGACACATTCTGGCCTGTTCTATCATCTCCAACATATGACCAGCATCTGAATTGATAGAATAGAAAAATTCAGACGACAACAAAATCAACCTAAGGTGCTGTTACTGTTCATTTCATCACATCTCCTAATCGTAACGCCTTTGATGACTTGACAGCATGGCCTATAAACTTTCGCAACAGCCGAGATCATTAATCAGGCCGAGTCAGCATGGAGAAATGCAGCTCACCCTGACAGCTTGGTGAAGGAGATGTAGCTGCTCTCGCCCTCATAGGGCTTGAAGTCCACACAGGATCTCAAACGGTATTCCTCAAAAGCCTGGAGGATCACACCTTTAGCATTCAGGTCTAGAATAAAGGAAATTCATTTCCAAATCAGTACATTAACATGTACCTAGTCATCAAATTACTTGTTGGTGGAAATGTGTTCTTTTGACAACAGTGTACCTAAAGAATCAGTTAAGATATAGGGGATGGGGAACTTCCATCGTCTAGTTTGATCAAGGATTGCATTCCTGCTGGGCTGCAAAACACATTGAAAGCATTGAGCGTATGCTTTTAAGTTCTTGACGAACACCATCTCTACTCAGACTCTCTGTATACTCACATCAACAGCGATGTCTCCCTCAAACAGGTGTGTTAACCCTAAAACAGTGAAAAACACGTGTTTAGTACACATGAATATCAGTCAGCAAAGCATATGATACACAACAGACAACAGAAGACAGTGTTAAAACAACACATTCTCACTTCCAACTCGGAATAATAGCTAGTGAGGCTAGGTCAGGACTCCTTGGCGTCACTTTTTTTAACGCTCTGGGTCGGGAACACTTGGCGTCATTTTTAACTTGCAGGGTAAAACCACTTAGTTAGGGCTAGGGAAACAGCAACACATTCTCACTCCCAACTCATTAAATACTTAAATCATCACAGATTTAAATACTGAAATACTTGGTCAGGACCCCTTGGCGTCACTTTTTGATGCTCTGGGTTGGGACCACTTAGTTATGGTTAAGGAGTTACAAAAAATTTACGTTTAAGTCACATGCATGAGAATAACGGGACACAAACCCCGGTCTCCTGGGTGAAAGTCCTGTGTTGTTTGACCAATCCACTACCCCAACCTGCTTCGTTACGCAGTGGGGGGGGGGATACAGAATAGAAAATCTGCTTAGAAATACAGGAAATATTGAATAGGATAGAACAACACAATGTGATTCTGCTAAATAAAATATGACATTCATTAATAATTTGCCTTGTTTTCATTTTAAACAAATTGTATATCGGAACACAATACACATTTTCTATGGGCTCAGTCTGCCACTTTGAAAAAAACAATTCCAGTGCTTGTTTCATAGTATCAGAATTTTGGATAGTCATCATGGACACATGAATTGGCCATGTGACAAGTGCTGGGAAGATTGTCAGAACAGGCAGCCAAGTGACAGTACTCTGATCCAATGGAAGTCACCATTGTCGGATTGACAGCACTCTAGCCCAATGGATTGGTGGGGGGGGTGTCGGTTCAGGAGGGGCCAATCATATTTCATATATTCATATATAAAAAATATACCTCTATTGATGTCAAGTATGTCGTCACTCAGTTCACCAGCATCTGCATTATCACCTGGAAGAAACGTTTATTGTTACATCGCAAAAGTAAAAAAAAAAAAGCCTGTTTTATTTGAATATGATCAATAAAGTAAATTGGAACCAACCGATATGTGTGGTAACAGCTTGCACCTAGCACATAAAAAGAGATACATCCACAAAAAAAATTATTTTTTTGTTTGTTTCTCAATTAGATTCAATTTCAAACACTTATATACTTCGTATACATATAATTAAATACATACCTTCAAAACCACAAAGACTCCAATAAGCGCAGCGATTTTCCCCCAACTGTCTCCAGAGCCCATGTCGTTATCCAGACACAAACCTGTTTCTCTCACGCTAGTGTGAACATGTCCATGGAGACAGCAGCTGGAAGGGAACTTTGATCAGGATTAAAGTGTTTAATGAGTAACAGGCGTCTCTTATACAACTGACATGTTGTCAGCTGTTCCGGCATGCACAGAAAATGACAGCAATAAGATGTCGATCCTGTACAGAGGCAATAGAATCAACATTACATTGATATGAACTCTGATCTTAAGTCTGACAAAACATGCAATTATGTTGTTAATGCGTTTGACTTTGGTTAGTTTATAAAGCATCGAACGATTTAGAAAGCCTCAAGATGGCTATGGCTCAAGAGATGAGATCCATGGGGGTAAAAAATAACTAGATTTGCCAACTGGACGCAAGCTAGGGTCTGATCCGCCTCAGCTGGGTCGCCTGGATGAGGGTGTATAATGTTGAAAGACCCGAAACACCCAATGATTCCAGGAACATCAGTGAAGATGTGTCCAGCAGCATCAATAGATGTATTTGCACATGGCCAAAATACATTTTTGATCTGCTGCTATATTAGGAACCACCCAGACCTCTCAGGTGGTCTGGGACGGGTCTCCTTAGAGAACTAGAACTAAACATTGAGAACAGGCATTCAGTTTTTTTGCACCAGATATTATGAACAAACTCCCAGAAATGTGCAGGTCCACTGCATCTCTCAGGTCTTTTACATCAAGGCTGAAGACCTTCTTCTTTTTGATGCTGTCTTTTTTTACAGTAATTGTTCATTTCTTACATGCACTGTAACATTTATTCTTGTGTTTCATACCTGTCTTATATTTTTTTATATTCTCTTTAACAGATGTTTTTACGGAGCCCCAGACATGACATCTGAAAAAAATCTGTGGACATGAAAAAAGTAGTTTCGCCTACTTCCCACTAAGCACATCGCCTCGATGTAGGCGTATTGGCGATGTAATGTACAGTATATGGATAATTTGCTCACTGTGCTAATGTCCCCAAGACTTTGCTCCGCGACCAATCAGGCAGACTCCTGTTCATGTGAACTGTTCTTGTACGCTGATGAGCGTACACTAGAGAGTACCCTGAGCTCTGAGCTTTCGTCTGTAAACAACTGGCTGATTGACAATAAGCTGTCCCTACATTTTGGTAAGACAGAGGCCATCTTGTTCGGTTCAAAATACAGATTGAGTAGATGCTCGGAATTTAGGGTCAGTTTGAATAATATTGAGGTCAGTACAAAAACGTCAGTAAAATACCTGGTTGTATCCTAGAAAACAACTTGATGGCAGGAATATGGCCAACAAGGTTTTAGAAAGGTCAACAAAGATCATCTTAGCAAATGCCTTCATTTTAACCCACTTTGAATTTGCATGTGTAGGTTTGAAGGCCTAACAAACCGACTTAAAGGGAGGCTGCAAACAGCACAGAATAAATTAATAAGAGTAATTCTGAACTTGGGCCATAGATCGCATATAGGTAGGTCACAATTTGTTGAGCTCAACTGGCTCCATAAAATATTGTTTGGTAGTGTCCCAATTTTTTTGTCGTGTCTTATAACTAAGGTAAAGGACACACACAATATTTATACTCGTGGCAGCATATCTGACCCGTGTCCTTTTTTTTTAGACAGTGTTAGGGAAAGGAACCTTTGCCTATATAGGGGCAGTTCAGTGGAACAAGTTAGATCGTTATATTAAAGTCATTTCCAGCCTGAACTCTTTTAAAAAGAGTATCAAGGTCTGGTTATTAGAGAGGGTTGCGGAATAGATCAAAGGGCAAGTTACCATTTTTATTTTTATTTATTTAAGAACAATGTTTTTATGTTATGTTATTGTCATATGTGTTGAGGACCACAATGGAAATAAGTCCTGGACTTTATTGTGTTTTTATCCTTGATTGTATTTGATGTCATTTTTTTTTTTCATGTGTAAGGCATTCTTGATACAATTAAATAAATCAAATCAAATCAAGCCGTTCTTTCCACGACTTAAATTATCAAAGTCATACTGATATTTACAGTAGGCCTATACCTATACATCATTCAGATGTCTGCTTTACGTCCTGTAGATGCTATACTCTTATTTATACATTGTCCAGACGTCTGCTATACGTCCTGTAGATGCTACAGCCTAGTCATATTGAAACACGGTCCAGACGTCTGCCATAGGCCTAAATAAATAACTTTTCTTTAATATTCTACATGAATCATGGTGATTTTGACCTTTTATCACAGACTGTCCCACATTAGGAAGCTGCAGATTTTCTCAGATAACTTGTGCTAAGAGCACTAAAATGTCTATCATTTCTAATGTTAATGTGTTATTTGCATTTTCTCTTTTCATATGATTTGATTACATCGCCAATAAGCATACGTCGAGGCGATGTGCTTACTGGGAAGTAGGCCAAAAATAGCCAGAATATGCCCACATTATAGTTAGGCCACAAATTAGTTTTCCGTGGTCACAAATTACTATATTGTGACTTTTTTTTCGGATGTCATGTCTGGGGCTCCGTAGTTTTTAACTGCTCTCTAATGTCTAATGTACAGTAAAGCACTTTGAATTGCCTTGTTGCTGAAATGTGCTAACCAAATAAAGCTGCCTTGCCTTGCCTCTGGCCTCTCTGTGGCTGTGGACAGTTGTGTTTTACCAAGTAGGCAAGTTCTTCAGGAAGCAGTCTTGGAATGCAGTCCAGTGTTGCCTATACCTGTCAAAACCATATCCTGTTTGTGAAGAACACTGCTTGTACATTCCATTCAATCCTCCTGTAGTGATTTATTAGAGTGATGATGCCTTCAAGGTGTGCGTTAAAAAGTTTTTGACAAGAGAGTAAAGATGTAAACAAAGAACAGGGAAAAAGTGCCGACACTTCTATTTGTCTGCCATAACACCTTTAATACCTGATAAGGCGCTACATAACTTTTCCTCTATCTTCTAATAACTGCGCTGTCATATATCAAATGTCAACGCAGCTGATTTAGTTGATATTAAAGGAGCACTTGCGCAATTTATTACTGCACTTCCATAAAGTTCAGGGACTTACAAGAGACAATAGTCAAAAGTTGAGGCAGCAGAGGCCAAGATGTTCTGTCTTTAAATTCCCTGTAGAGACCAAGCTAGGTCATTTTCACTTTAAATGGAAGCTGTGGTAGTGGTGACAAGCAGTTAACTTAAATTGTTTCACTTTGAATAAATAAGTCTATCAATCAAGAGTTATTTCTATGTAAGCATTTACAACAATCTCTCAATTTTTTCTGTGGCTAATATACATGAATGTAGCCAGATAGCTAGCTAGTTATGTAGGAAGATGATTTTGCATTTCATACTGTTGTCCTGTATGCTAATCTCTGATTGGTCAATTGTTTTCTAACCATGGAAAATAGCCATCAATGGGCACAAGGACAGACCTATTTGAAATCACTGATCCAGTCGACAGCAAGCTGTGATCAAGCTCTTAAACAGCTGAATCCTTCATTTCCCATAATGCAACCAATAGCTTATTTTTTGTCAGACCCTGACAACATCATCAGCGGTATTTCCCTTAGTTGGCAAAGCTCCTCCTGAGCCTCAGAAGACATTTTATAACAGTGTTTATAGGCTGAGTGGCAAGTAAACTGATCTCAATCATAGACTGGAAAAAATATGGCCGTAGTCTCCAAGACGTCACTCATAAGTTTCCGAAGAGCCAATATAAAGCCTAATGTGGGCGGCTCGCACATGGGAGAAGTTGGCATTCAAGGCTTTCTGCCAGAAGTCTTCTTAGATTTTGGTATTATTATATTGTGGCCATTTCTCTTTTTTTTTCGGATGTCATGTCTGGGGCTCCGTAGTTTTTAACTGCTCTCTAATGTCTAATGTACAGTAAAGCACTTTGAATTGCCTTGTTGCTGAAATGTGCTAACCAAATAAAGCTGCCTTGCCTTGCCTCTGGCCTCTCTGTGGCTGGTGACAGTTGTGTTTTACCAAGTAGGCAAGTTCTTCAGGAAGCAGTCTTGGACTGCAGTCCAGTGTTGCCTATTCCTGTCAAAACCATATCCTCTTTGTGAAGAACACTGCTTGTACATTCCATTCAATCCTCCTGTAGTGATTTATTAGAGTGATGATGCCTTCAAGGTGTGCGTTAAAAAGTGTTTGACAAGAGAGTAAAGATGTAAACAAAGAACAGGGAAAAAGTGCCGACACTTCTATCTGTCTGCCATAACACCTTTAATACCTGATAAGGCGCTACATAACTTTTCCTCTATCTTCTAATAACTGCGCTGTCATATATCAAATGTCAACGCAGCTGATTTAGTTGATATTAAAGGAGCACTTGCGCAATTTATTACTGCACTTCCATAAAGTTAGCTATTACATGAGACAATAGTCAAAAGTTGAGGCAGCAGAGGCCAAGATGTTCTGTCTTTAAATTCCCTGTAAAGACCAAGCTAGGTCATTTTCACTTTAAATGGAAGCTGTGGTAGTGGTGACAAGCAGTTAACTTAAATTGTTTCACTTTGAATAAATAAGTCTATCAATCAAGAGTTATTTCTATGTAAGCATTTACAACAATCTCTCCATTTTTTCTGTGGCTAATTTACATGAATGTAGCCAGATAGCTAGCTAGATCACTGATCCAGTCGCCGTGCAGGCCTAGATGATAGCCTATATTTCGCCTAGTATGATTGTGATTTATGTATGCCTATTATAAAGAAAGGAATAGCTTATAACTTTTTAGAATTTGTCACATACTGTCGGAAAAGAAAGATTTTGCATAGTCTGTTACTTTGTGGCACTTAGGTCTTTTTTTGGTCGTTATGCAGTTTATGAACAGCTAATATACTAGTGGTTGTTTTAAAATAAACATACATTGTCATCTAGAAAACCGATCCTGGTGCGTCAAGACATTTTGATTATGCATGTATTGTAAATAATATATAATTTACATTGTTGCACTATATAAATAACATTTTAGTTTATATGCACGCATTCACACAGATATTTAGATAGGCCTACTTTTTTCATCGCTGGTTTTTGGAGTTTGCTGTGCAGTAGGCCCTATGTTGGGTTATAGTTTGTACGCACCGTCGTCTGCAGAATACAGAGCCTGTGTAACATAGTATCTTTAGACTTTAGACCCCCCCCCCACCCCCCTCCCCGCTGCTGTAAAGTTGGGGATTGCCTCGTTTTTGGAGCCATTTTCAAGTGGCCATTCGAGGAACTGCAGTTTTTGGCACTTTCGAGTTAGTTTCATTTCTCAGCCAAGGAGATTGCTGTCATCTTCTCATTGCTGATCTCAATGTGGTGGTGTTTCCCTTGTCACGGGACACTATCTCCCTATTGGCTGTCAGGCTAGGGGGAGTTTGCAGGGGGGCATGCCGAAGAGATTATGAAGCCATTGTATTTTGATGCTTTGGCAACATTGTTATTAAAACTTTCATGCCATTAAAGTGCCTTTGAATTTGAAGGACTAAACAGAACAGGTGCGAGACCGGAGTTTGAGGAGAGAAATGTTTCTGAGTGCCGCGATCCCTCTTTTCCCCATTACGTTGTATCAAAAGTTCTTGTCCGTGTCTTTAAATGTCTACAAATGAACTGTCAGTGGAGCACCGACGCTAACCAGTGTCAAACCACGGAGGTCGAGCTGACTGAGTGACAGGTATCGGAGCAGTGCCGTGGCAGCGAGGTGACAGGTAGGTCCATTTACCTTACCTTTTAGCCTGGCAGCCAAACACTTTTCTTTGGAGATTCATATATGCACGGGCATGTGAAAACCATGTAAATACTAGTTTAGCAATTTAAAACCTAAAGCATTCGTTCCTCTAATTTCATGGTCTCCAATGGTCACTCACAAGGCAGCCACTTTTAAATCACAAAACTAAAGAAACACACCACCTGTCCTTTAATAGCTTAGATTAATAGTTTTTATTAAGACAAAGGTTCATGAGAGAAAAGTTTTGTGTTCAAAATGATGATGCATTTCAAAAGCTTATTTATATATTTTAACTTTACATTTTAAGCTTTTTTAAATTAGGTTTATAATTCTGATATTGTATCATCCTTTCTTCATGTTCACAGGTTGTTCTTTTCATCCCAGTTGCATATGTTGCACCTGAATATTTCAAATGAAAAAAACAAAGTAACTTCACATACAAGAACGATGTAATATGTGAAATAGAAAAGTGTCTGATGTCTTACCTCTAGTTAATCATGATATAAAATCCTGTGTGACCTTACTCCTTTGGTTCAATGGGAACTTCTGTGTTAATCAGGGATGTTATATCTGTGGACAAAGAAATAATCACTTGTCATGCCTGCGTTCTGGCCCGCAACACAAACAATATAGAACAAGAAAACACCAAGACATTGTAACAACATTGTTGGGTCTCTGTAAATTATAGAGTGTGGTCTAAACCTACTCTATCTGACAAGTTTCCTGAGATAACGCCTGTCATGCTTTGACATTATAAATAAAATTGAATTGACTAACCGTCAAAGTCGATGAAGATGATGAGGTCATCGTTCTTGAGGTAATTGCGCCGCCTGAGGTCAAAGTGCTTGACAAAGTTCCTCCAGCCCCATGATTCACCTCTGTAGCAACCACAGGAAGGGTCGTACTTCCCCACCTTGGAGGGATTGTCCCAAAAGAACTTTCCATCGGATGCTAGAGGACACAAAAACACAGAGCTGCCATGTGAGGAGTGAACCCACTTTTCCAATGATAATGTAGTCATCAAAGAACAACCTGTGCCTTCATATCGTTGAAAGATAGTGTGATGGTTGAATGTTTTTAGGAAGGGGATGTTGGTAGGTCAGTCGGTCGGTCATATCACAACTATCGAAACGATTAAGACATTAATATTCATCAGAGGCAGTGGTGGAAGAAGTACTCTGATCCTAAAAGTACTAATACCACACGGTAAAAATACTCTGTTACAAGTAAAAGTCCTGTATGAGAAGCCGCCTAGGCCAGAATTGAATACTTCACTTCCACATACATATATACTGGTACTAACCACCAGCACATACGTGCATACTTCACATTTCAGAAACTGGATACGATCAAAACAGTTCTGTCAATCAACTAAGTGTTTAATCAGCTAATCATTTCAGCTGGACTTGTAGGCATGTACTGTATACTGTTAGGTAGTTTTATTTACAATAAAACATCATGTTCTTTAAGACTCGTAGTAGAAATAAAGTGCAAGCACCGCAAATTTCTACTTCTAGTACAGTACTTGAGTAAATGTACTTAGTTACATTCCACCATTTATTGTACTGTCTTAATCCCTCTGGTAATAATGGATAAGGGGTACTCACTCATCATCATATCTGTTGTGAGGCTGCGTGCGGTAGACATCCTCAGCTTAATGTCGGGGTCTTGGTCCATCACCACCAAGGTAGCCTGCCTGTTTACCGCTGGCCACTTCATCACCGCATCGTTGTCCCCGCTGGCCAGGTGGAAGTACAGCCCGGTGTAGTTCCCTGTGTAATCAGTGTAACTCGACAATGGCATGATACGGACACCGTAACCGTAGCCTTCAGGGCTGTAGAAGCGAGGGCTGTCGATAACTGTGTTGGTGTCAGCCGTTTCCATGATCTTGGAGAAGTTCTGGATCCTCCACACGGCGTTGGGGCAGCGTGTCTCGGAGAGGCTGATGTCGTCGATGTAGATGCCGCCAGCAGATGCAGATGGATCACCGCGCACTGCTTGGAAAGCATAGCGGAATTTTTCCCCTACCTCCATTGGGACATGGGCAATCTTCCAGGTGTGGTCAGAATCCGCTGTGTCACAGGGAAAGGACGAGATGGCAAATGTTATTATGTGTGGCAATATTATTTGTATGTTAAAGGACAATTCTGGTGCAAAATGAACCTAGGGGTTAATAAACCTGATCTCACAGAATTCAGTGAAACGAACACGGCCCCTTAACTCAAAATCTGTGCAGTCTCACGGAATCGCAAAACATTTCGTGATGGGCCCACGGAAGAATTCCCATGCCCACGAATGAACACGGATTGCCGGAAATTCTGTGATGGGCCCCTTAAGTTAAGGAAAAGGTCATGGGTGGGCTTACGTTTCCATGACACGGTTGGGTTTAGGAAACGTGACACGCGGGACACAATCCCCGTCCTGTGTTTGACCCATGCACCACCCCAACCAACCTCCCTAGGCGGATTTTCGGGCTTTCATACTACTCGCTACCGTAGTCGCTCCTAATGCTATGTCATCTTCTCATTGACTTTACATTGGCATTGTTTTCCGTGGTGGCCACACAGCATTTTCACACATTCCGTGCCACCACCACGTAATGCGGTGTTAACAGTTCGTGATCATTTCACGGAATTCTGTGAGACCAGGCTGGGTTAATAACATATGTGTACCGAGTCGACCGTTCTCTGGGACATGTTTTCATGCTAATCGAATGTGTCTCTAGCTTGAAACAAGCTAGCACAAACAGGTGATTAGCTTCTAACGCTAGCTTTCGGGGCAGAGGGTAAAACGCTATTCGCTTTTATACGACGAACGACAAACGGCGTGCAAACAGTAACTATTAACATAGTTCAAACACAGCGTTCGTGGTTTGACTGGTCATGACTGTTTTCCAAGATGGCGCTCGCATGTAAACATGAACGCTACTCTCTTTATCATCTATCTTTTTAATAAACTGTCTGTACACTTACAAAGTTCTCAATGCTTCGGTTTACATGTAGGGACCCTCATTATGCTACTGTTGAAGTATGGTGCTATTTTGAGCCTTGTTAGTGGTATAAAATAGCGATTTACCCTCTGCCCCGAAAGCTAGCGTTAGAAGCTAATCACCGGTTTGCGCTAGCTTGTTTCAAGCTAGAGACACATTTGATTAGCATGAAAACAGACCCCAGAGACCGGTCGACTCGGTACACATATGTTATTAACCCCTAGGTTCATTTTGCGCCAGAATTGTCCTTTAAAATTACAACCACAAAGATCTCCATTCCATTGTCTTTGGCGTCACCTATGGCGATGAGCGGTAAATGCAGGTGTTCTTTTGGATCTCACTTTCTTTTGTATTTGAAAATCATCTTCAGTCATCGCTCTTTCATTAGTTTGTTTGGCCATTTACTCATAATGGTAGCAGAGAAAAAAAAGCAGTTTCAAACACAAATAAGTAGAATAGTTATCTGTTGCGTTATTGCAATTTTGGACAGAGCCAAGGCAGTTTCTTCTGCCTGTTTCCAGTTTTTACACTATGCTAAGTAGGGCTGATGTCTCCAGGATGGTTGGTCGATTGGTTGGTCAATATGTTCTTGTACGACCAAATTCTTATCGGCCGGACAATCGCTGGTGTTACTTTCATAAGGCCAATTGTCCACCAAAGAATTTTTTATCAGCTGAAAATGCCAGGCACTCTTCTGAAAACACCCAGCTGGGAGGGCTGGAGCGCTTTTGAGGCACAGCGTTTTTTTTCCAGCTGAGAATAGAATTTCAGTTGACCAAGATTTTCTTTGGTTGAATACAGTCCTAATGCTTAGCTAATCATATGCTGGCTGTATCTTCATATTTAGCATATAAACATGACAGTGGTATCAATCTTCTCATCTTACTCTCGGCAAGAAAGCAAAAAAGCTTATTTCCCAAAGTGTTGAACTATCCCTTAAAATAATGACACAATGGCAAACTTTACATCAGTTTTCCAAACCTGTCACCTCTGTCTGACTGTGTGTGAAAGATGTTGTTAACTGTCTAACTTGTATGTTTTGTGATGTTAACCAGCTGAGCAGCTATACAAATGTTTAAATGAATATTGGCCTTTATGCAAAGCTGTGTATTTATTCAGGGCCAGGTAGCTGCTGTGAAACATGTCCCTTTCACAAACATGCCCTCTTAATAAATACCATAAAAGGTGTGTATTTTCTTCATTCTACGTATGGTGCCTGTGCCATCATCCATCTTGACCCAGATCACCAGCCTGTCCAAGGAACTTCCAGTCATCTTGTAGAAGAACTGCAGACACTGAAGCTTCCTCTTCGGGTAGAGGGTTCGGGATTCCAGCAGTGCGGACTCCTGAGGCTTCCCAGTCATGGTGCTGAAGTGCATAAAGTACCCAGCATCTAAAGAGTGAAGATTCTGTCAGTTCTGTCTGAACTGAGAATACTCAGTATTCAGGATTTTAAAAGAGACATTATTCAACTCTGACCTCTGCATTTTCCCAGCAGTGTATGATCCTCTGCACCCACACTGCTCTTGGTATGGACCCAGTCAGCATCATCAGAGGAGGCCTGGATCATCCCGCAGATGCTGGCGTATTCAAAGGCACACTGGTCCAGCAGGGTGAGAGGACCAGCTGGGGAGAGAAGGGGGTGAGGATTTGGAGAGTCATGTTTCAAATATTTTTATTGAAAGCATTTGTGCACAAGTCTTGACATTTATATGCAATATGTAACTGTTTTGCTTTTTACAATTATTTTACAAACAAAGTATAGAGCAAATAAGAAAGGAAAAAAAGAAAACGAGGAGAAGAAAAAATAAATAATTGGAATTGGGGTCATTTCAAAGTTTTGGCCCATTTTGTGCTGAGCTGGCTTTTTGTACACACCATAGACTGTATTGATAGTAGATGTAGCAGCAGTGACGTCACCCATTGGTTTGTGAACTGACGTTTTGAAGCCTCGAGTTTGGCAATTTGGATGTCGCCATCTTGTTTTGTTTTTTTACCGGATGTGACAAGAGAGCGGAGCTAGGGACGATGACGCGGCCTAGCCAGTGTTGTTTATGGTTGCAAGGGCGCTGCGCTGCGCTAAACGCTAAAGACCCTTCAACCCTTCCGAACCGAGTCATCCAGTGGAGATTTACCGGCGGGTAAAAGCAGGCCTCTGGGTACCATGCTATAATATGCATGTACGGCAGTACTTAAGTAACCAGCTAATGCTAGCGGTAGCTAGCTAGATTGGTTGGCAGAACACTAAACAAGACATTTTTAGGCAACAAAAATGTTCCAATTAAATTTGATAAAGTGAAAACACACAGTGAGAGGGTCAAAGTTTAAGACAAAAACACAGACAACACCCAAAAAAAGTTCACAGCTATTTTAATGAACACAGTGCCATGGTTAGCATTGTTAAGACTCCCCTAAAGCATCCCTTGCTTTATCCTCAATTTTAGAATAAATGGGACCATAATTTACTAAATGAACCTCATGCTGTATTGAAGAAGACTTGAAACTAGCAATTGAGAACACAGACTCATTTGCTGAGGTATTAAATCAAGTGAGAAGTAGGGGCATTTTCCCATAGACTTCTGTAGACTGCTGGAAATTAGATAGAATGCAGGATTAAAGCGATTCCGCATTGGCTTTACTTTTCAGGCCCCGGGAGCTTCTTCCATTATTTTTACAGTCTATGGTACACACTGAATTCTACTCCCTAAAAACTCTGATGAGATGAGAAAAACAGATCAACATAGAAATGTACTCCTGCAACATATACGTACAGCAGTTGTACATCCGGTTGAGCCTGAGGACGTCCATCTTGCTGAAGTCGAGGTACTGGCCAATGATATTGTAGAACTCTGGGATTTTGGTGGTGATAGTGGGGATGGATTCGTTCTTATTGAAGGAGAAGGGCCTGTAATGCATGACGGACTCGTAGTCATACGCCGTGTTTTGATCGGTGATGTAGTCATCGTTATATTTGTTGAAGTTGTGTTGCAGTCCTGCGGGAAGTTTGAAGTTGATTTAGTCATTCCTACCTACCACACACAATGCCATAATAAGGCTTAGAGACATACTGTAGGTTAATAAAATTCAATTTTATAGCACTACTTTCATTTTTACAGAACACGAATGACAAAAGAAAATGACTAAGTATGAAGTTTCTAGACATACCCGGTGTAACCTGATCCAGCCAGATGTCGACATAGTCATCCCTGTCTGTGCGGGACTGCTCATGGTAAAATCCCAGAGCGTGGAGTAGCTCATGTTCAATCACCGCCTTGTGGTCACAACCTGACCCCAGAGACAGAATCTGGCCGTTCTGCTGGTCACCAACACTGGAGAAACACCTATGACAGTAGTAGCAGTCGATTAAAGTTAGCGAGAACTTAAAACCCATGATTACAGCTGTTTTCCGTGGATAAGATAAGATTAGGTAAACTTTATTGATCCCATAATGCAGTTCAAGTTTTTTCAGAGTCAAAAAGCAAAGGAAAAAAGTGAGTGAATGATAACTATAATGAAATAAGATTAAAAAAACAAGACAAAAAAGCTATATACACTAGGCTATATTGTACTGTATATGCACCTTCCACTTATGAATATATGTCCATGATATATAATTGCACCCACAAGTGTAATGCACACATGGTCTGTAGCCAGGGCTTTAAATTAACTTTTTTAATCACCAGCCAACATGGCTAGTACCTTTTAAATTTACCAGCCAATCAGATTTTCCACTAGCCAAATTTTGTTCTAATTTTCAACAAATTTCAATAACTTAATTACTTAAGTTCATCGATACCGCACGCTAGACTAGACATCACGACATGGTGTTCATGGGAAATGTAGGATTAGGTAGTACTACGAGCAGTGTTGCCAGATAAAGATAACGTTTCCAAGCTAAACACATGCAAGAAAAACCAAATTTCTTGGCGGAAAACAGACCAACCTATAACATTTCTGCACCCTGCCGATTTAAACAGACGCAGAGTTGTTTTCTGCTTTCATCACTAGCCAAATTGGCTAGTAACTTTACAAAAAGTAAATTTTTACCAGATTTGGTGGGTTGGCGGGTGTTTGCATTGTACTAGAAAATAAAAAAATATATAGACCATATAACAATGTTTGTTTACTGTAACTTCCGGGGAGAGAACTCCTGCGTCCATACATACAATTTTACAACGATGAGCCAACAGGGACAAGGAACAATTGGAAACGTACAACATGAATTCAGTGTGCAGCGTTTTGCTGCGGTTTTCAGGTTGAGCAACATGTTTCCTCTGGATGGTGTAAAAAGAAACAAGTTTGCTGATTTTACATATCTACGCAATTCAAATCAACGGCCCACTGTCTACCCAGACTTGTTTTTTTGTATTAGCGCTGCATCACAGTGATTCTGTCTATACCGGTATATAAATGTGATTGCACAGGATACTAGCAAGAGATGGTGACAGAGACAAAAATGGTGTGACATTATGTGGACAGAGTGATATAAAGTCATTTGAATTTTTTGAATTTTGCAAACGCAGCCATACCCTCCTCTCTTTTCAAACTTGATGTACGTCTTCTCTCCCTCATAGGGCTTGAAGTCGATACAAGACTTCAGCCGATACATTTCAAAAGCCTGGTGGACGCAGCCCTTGGCATTCAGATCTGAAGGAGTGAAATAAACAGTCAGAGGACAGAATATGTTTTCATCCAGATGGTTAGAAGAGTCTTTGAGGATTCTGGAATGATCTCCAGAACAGCATTTAAGTGTTGTTATACAACTGTCTGAGTTTTTCAAAGATCGCAATTAGGTGTGGGCAATATATCGATAGTGTGTGGACATCGATATATGAGGCTAGATATACCCTTACATTTTGGATATGGTAATATCGTGATATGACACAAGTGTTGTCTTTCCCTGGTTTTAAAGGCTGCATTACAGTAAAGGGATGTCATTTTTTCTGAACTTACCAGACTTACTAGCTGTTTTATTATTTGCCATTATCCACTTAGTTATTATATCCAAATTGCTGATGGTTATTTTTAAAAAATGTCATTGTGTTAATATTTTGTGAAAGCACCAATAGTCAACCGTACAATATCGCACAAGTACAAGTACCTCAAAGTTTTACTTAAGCACAGTAGTTACATTCCACTACTGTAAATGACAGTGAGTATTTACAGTCAATACAGAGTGTACTTGATATTAAAAAGAAACTCACCCAAATCATCACCCAGAATGTAAGGAATTGGAAATTTCCATCTGTATCTTTTGTCAATTATGGCATTCCTTCCTGCCTGTAATAAAAAGAGGTGTAAAAGCACATAATGGAAACTGTGATCATAAACTTAATCAAAGCTAATAAAAACACACACACACACACACACACACACACACAATAAATCCCATTTTGGTATCTCACTGATATATCACTGTAACATAGGTGTTAAACATACTCCAGTCCAATCAGGCCCACTGGATGACTTTGCAAAGTGTGAAAATTACAGAGAAGTGATTAATTCCAATTCCAAATGTGCCACTTTAATCTCAGAGAATATCCGAGTTCTTTTTCCGTAAATTTACGACTTTAATCTTAGAAATTCCGAGTTTTTTTCTCAGAATATTACCCCTCTCTACCACGTTCCTTTGGATCCCACGCAACTCCTAGGCAAGTCCCGCCGTACGAAGCAGTCCAATTGGTTGGGGTTAGGCATTCACCTTTGAGTAGTTAAGGTTAGGATAGCCGACTGGTCAGGGGATGGGACCTGAACAAATCGGGTTCTGTTAACTTGCGTAAGCATGGACGCCTGGTCAATAGTAGCGTGTGAATGCTATTGAAGACGGGTCTTGCCTAGAAGTTGCGTGGGTTCCATAATAACGCCTCTCTCACCGTGTCTGTAACACTCTAATTTTTTTCCTACAATGGAATGTCGTAGCAGAAGCAACTTGCGTTTGCCAACATCAAGCTGACAAGACTCTGTGGCAGATAAAGGTTCTGATCATTCTGGAGTGGTTTACTGGTCTGGCCCACTTGAGATCAAATTAGGGATATGTGGCCCATGAACTAAAATGAGTTTGACACCCCTGAGTTACACAATCAATCAATTATGCTTTATTTATAGAGCATCTTTCAAACATGACAAAATGCAATTCAAAGTGCTGTACAGTGATTAAAAAACAGCAGTTTAAAACAAGATCAATCAAGTATAAACACTAAAGCCATAGCCATTATGACATTGAAATAAGTATAAATACTTAAACCATAACATTTAAAGACACCAAGGGGAAAGCAAGACTGAATGAATATATTTAGTCGTTTAAAGGTATTAATTTTTTCTGTATTATTTCCAGCTCAAGAGAGGACCAGCAGTCAGACATGTTTGTGCACATGACAACAGATTAAAGCTGCCCATAAAACAATCAAGGAAAGAACAAGAAATTACTAAGCAAAAGCATTTTTTTTTTCTCAAAAAAATACAAATATATTTTGCAGACCGATGTATATCTCCTACCCTTCTGGTCGCCATTTCAGAATGTCCAGAACAAGAACAAGGCGTGCCAGGGCTTCTTTTATCGCTGTGGCCATTCAAAAGGCTTACTTCATTTACTCGCTCGCTGGAATGTGTAGCCGTGTTAGATAGCTTGGGTTAGCTTGGATTGATTATATATTAATTTATTCCATTCAATTTGTACTGGTCACTGTACAGCACTCATGTCTTTATTTACTGTGCTGTTTCTAAGGCTGTTAGCTTGTTCTTCTAGCTTCTGGTTCAGTGTGGCAGGTGTACCTTGATAGAGCTGTGACAATTTCCAAATTTGCTGTACAATTAATTGTCTCAAAAATAATTGCGATTAACAATATAATTGTCTCTTTAAAGGACAAATCCGGCACAAAATGAACCTAGGGGTCAATAACACATGGGTACCGAGTCGAACGTTCTCTGCGATATGTTTTCATGCTAATCGAATGCGATAAGCTAATTAGCGATTTGCGCTAAAACTGGTCACATTCGATTAGTATGAAAACATATCCCAGAGAACGGTCGACTCTGTACCCATGTGTTATTAACCCCTAGGTTCATTTTGCGCCGGATTTGTCCTTTAAGTCCAATTTAAAAAGATGTATTAATGTATTTCTTTTTTAAACAAATTAAAGTTTTGAATGAATCCCAGGATACATCTTGTGGATATCACTGTTATGTGACCCAGATAATGTAACACAGCCTAAAAAGTAAACCATGCCTCTTTATTATCATAAAACATTTTTTATAACTGTCGTATTTGTTGCTATGAACGGGTATAGGGTCAAGTGCCAAAAAATGTCGATGTGATTCGATGCCTGCTGCAGATCAAATTTCCTTCGGGATAATATAGTTAAATATGAAAGGTTAATATAGCCATCAAAGTACAACTTACTGGAATTAAAATGTCCCCTTCAAACAGGTTGGCGTCTGATCCTGCAGAACAAATTATATATAGATCAGCAACAAACAGTGTTACTCAACATTTACACTTTATTCCAGTGAATCAAGGACTTTTGGTTCAATATTGGGGGGGGGGTTGACATTGTGTATTAAAAAAAGTGACAAAAACATCACTAAAAAAAAAAAAACGACGACGACAAAACGTCACAACGCGACACATTTCGTAAAAAGCTGCAAAAACTTCAAAAGTTGTCACAAAAATAACCAAAAGGCAACAAAAACTCTGAAAAAAGCGACAAAAATATCGGAAGAAGCGACTAAAATGTTGAAAATGCGACAAAAAAACCTGAAAAAAGCATAACTTACGCCTAAAATACAGAAACAGTTGAAACTACTGAGATGATGTAGCTCACCCGGGTTAAGGATTGGGTTCTCATCCTCGCCATTCTCATACACCTCTGTAACACAAAGACAAACATGGCTCAGTCTCTTTCCACAGCCTTCGAACTACTCTTATTTCTTTCAAGAAAGAGAATGTTTTGACCTACCGTGTACCTTAGGGGAAACAGGTATCTGAAGAAAACAAAACCAGTGTAAGTCGTCAGTTAAATGCCATATCACATCATGCTTACCAAGTCATGAATAATATATACTTACAGTAAATGAAGTGGCCAGGGCCGCTAAGCCAAACAACAACAGCACTCGCTCCATCATCACGCTGTGTCAGGTAAACGCTGCTGCTTTGCTTTAAATATGTGCAACGTTAACAAGCTAAGACCTTTAGACCTTGAAACGTTGATGCTGGGTATAAAGAGTAACTGAAGGACTTTGACTCAACTGTGTTACTGATTGGTGAGCTGATTTATCAAGTGTAGGCTACATGTGCAAATGTACGGAAGAGGACTAGGGCCACATGTGAAAAATATATTTGAGTTCAACGTCAGAATTCTGAGAAAAAAAATCTGACTTTAATCTCACTGACTTTAATACATTTTTTTCACGTGGCCCTAATCCTCATCCGTACAAATGTTGGGTTTGACAGTTGGGTTTAGGAAAAGAAGAACGGGACAAAAACGGGACAGTTGGGTTTAGGAAAAGAAGAACGGGACAGTTGGGTTTAGGAAAGAAGAACGGGACAGTTGGGTTTAGGAAAAGAAGAACGGGACAGTTGGGTTTAGGAAAAGAAGAACAGGACAGATCGGTTTAGGAAAAGAAGAACGGGACAGTTGGGTTTAGGAAAAGAAGAACAGGACAGATCGGTTTAGGAAAAGAAGAATGGGACAGTTGGGTTTAGGAAAAGAAGAACGGGACAGTTGGGTTTAGGAAAAGAAGAACGGGACAGATCGGGTTTAGGAAAAGAAGAACGAGGGACAGTTGGGTTTAGGAAAAGAAGAACAGGACAGATCGGTTTAGGAAAAGAAGAACGGGACAGTTGGGTTTAGGAAAAGAAGAACGGGACAGTTGGGTTTAGGAAAAGAAGAACAGGACAGTTGGGTTTAGGAAAAGAAGAACAGGACAGATCGGTTTAGGAAAAGAAGAACGGGACAAAAACGGGACAGTTGGGTTTAGGAAAAGAAGAACGGGACAAGAACGGGACAGTTGGGTTTAGGAAAAGAAGAACAGGGACAGTTGGGTTTAGGAAAAGAAGAACGGGACAGTTGGGTTTAGGAAAAGAAGAACGGGACAGTTGGGTTTAGGAAAAGAAGAACGGGACAGTTGGGTTTAGGAAAAGAAGAACAGGACAGTTGGGTTTAGGAAAAGAACAGGACAGTTGGGTTTAGGAAAAGAAGAAAGCGACAGTGGGTTTAGGAAACGTGACACATGGGACACGAACCCTGGTGAAAGTACCGTTGTCGCTCTAAATATTACATCATCTTCAAGTGTCGCGTAGCTGCTGCTCTGCCCGGAATGTTACATATTCACAACACCAATTCTTCACACATTTGCTGGAGCTCTAGTCCAAAATCATTTAGATTATGATGCCATCTCCTGGTAGACCGGATTATTACAACGCTCCAAAAGCAAACTGCAAAAGGCTCAAAATAAGATCGATGTGGGTTCAGAATCAGAGAAGAGTTTATTGCCAAAACAAGATCAACCATGGTTAAGTGTAAACACTAAAGCCATAGAAATGATGACATTAAAATACGTATAAACACTTAAACCATAACATTTAAAGACACTAAGGAAAAAGCGAGACTGAAGAAGTATATTTTTAGTCTATACTTTTAAAAGTATCAATATTTCCAGCTGAAGAGAGGACCAGCAGTCAGACATGTTTGTGCACATGACAACAGAACAAAGCTGCCCACCTTCTTTCTTCACACATTTGCTGGAGCTCTAGTCCAAAATCATTTAGACTATGCTGCCATCTCTTGGTATACCGGATTATTATTAAAACAGATTGATGTGGGAAGGGTTTATTGCCTCAATAAGTTACAATTATGTGGAATATATTATAATATGAAACCAACATAAAATACAGAAACGAATATCTACATTCAAAATAACTGTTGCATAAGAAAAAAATAGGCTGAATTGGTTGAGGTCAGAGTGTGCAAATAATATATAGTATGATATGTGCAGTGTTATAATAAAAGTTCAGCCAAGGACACATCTTGAGCCTTTGAATTTCAAAAATCTTAACTGGAAAAAAGGGTCACTTATATAGGCAAGCAGTATTGTATTATTACCCCCTGTTCTAATGGGTAAAAACACATTCGTGTTTTACTAGCTAGATGACTACAATGGAAATAAGTGTATGACTTTATTGTGTTATTCTGTTTTTATCCTCTGTGATTTTTAATGTCGGCCTATGTAATTGCTGCTGTGCTTTTGTTAAGTCAAGCGAAGGAGTCACTCAGTCTCTTGTGTTTTTAAAATGACCTAATTCAACCACTAGATGGCCACAAATACCCAGACAGCACTGTCCTGTGTAAATCCCTTTAATTTACAAGTACCTTTAGTCCTGATTTGAAACGAGATATAGAGGTAAAATAGACTCCAAGTATAGTCCAGCTGTTGGTTTTACGGTTGTGGATTCATATTTTGACTGGAAGAAATATTTTACTCTACATGGTTCCAAGTTTTTACAATGCACTGCATATTGTATTGTATTAAGGATAACTGCCAACTCCTACAAAATAGTTTCTACTAGGGTAAGGTTACAGGGCTTTCTGTTATAATACTGAAAATACCAGCTCTCCCAATGTCACTATAATGTTAACGTTACTTGGTAAAGGAAATTGTAGTGGTTGTTAAGATCTAACTTCATGGACATAATGAGTAGGCTATTCCCTTCGATAGTCTGGATGTCATTTTCAGAGGTTTACGTGTAGCTAGCTAACGCTTGAGACAGATGGGAGCAGTGGTGTATTGACAAGTTAGAATTAATTTATTGTTAAAGGTGTTGCAGAAAACTTAAGCTAACGTCAAAAAAACTAATATGCTAACGTTAACTTTACCTGTTACGTCGCACTCACAAACAACGTTACTCAAATGTAACCAGGCTCATGTATTGTGCTAGGTTAGGCATGTAAGAGGGGGAATTGCAGATGACGCAGATTTATTGCACAACTTCTGAAATTTTACTCGTAACGTTAGCTGGCTCAATAGCACATTAGCATGGCTTACTAGCACGTTAGCTAACGTCAGCAAGGAACGTTCATGCCATAGCGAACGTTAGATTCACTAACATAAAACAGCTTTTTGGGACTTAAATCTCGTTCGCGAAAGGCAACATTCTCATAACAGGCATGTTTATATTGGATGTGGTGGTATAATGTTGCAACGTGGACGAGGTGGCCGAGTGGTTAAGGCGATGGACTGCTAATCCATTGTGCTCTGCACGCGTGGGTTCGAATCCCATCCTCGTCGACAGTTTTGAATTCCTTTTTTTTTTTTTTTTTTTTTTCCCCCCCCCTCTCATATAGTTTTGTTGTAGCATTGCCATACAATAAACAGCCCCAACGATACTTTAGCCAAGCATTATTGTAGCAAATGGACTGCCAAACACATCCTAACGATTCCTAACAAGTCCTAACATATTCGAACGAGGTCCTAACACAGATCCGAACATTGCTAAAACAACCAATCAGTTCCTAAGAAACGATAATAGCTGCCCCGACGCACCGTTGTCTTGATTGCGCCAGTGACCTTTGCCATCATACAGGATAAGGTTGTCATGTGAATCTCGTCGCTGATTGGATGGCCACCGTTTAGTCACAGGTTACAAACTTTCTGACTAAAATAAATTGTGAAATGAATTAGTTACCAATCAACATATTTGTCATTTGATAGGGTAGGCTACTGTTCATTTGATAGAAATATATTGCTGAAATATTGAGAAATAAAGTCTTGCTTGTGGTGATCAGTAGTTGATGAAGTATTTCCATCTGTTATGGTTCATTTTTGTTGTTTTCTTGTCCCTAATGTCTGCAGAAATGACAAAGACTGGGAAATCAGATGCCTACTGGGCAGGTGTGATGTCCCTGTGATGTATGCCCAGGGAAAGTACAAATTTTCAACTGGCAAGAGGCCGGGGGTCAGGAGATGGAGGGCGGTAAATCAGCAGATTGCTGATTGTCCGCTGACCCCCCCCCCTCCCTGAAAGGTCAAACTACTGTCCCCAAACAAGACATATTAGGGAAAAGGATCCCCTGCAAGTGTTTATACCACTAGGTAAGCGATGCCATTGAATCATTAAATATACTGGAAAATGTCATGGAAAATGGTTTCTCCTCAGTTCTATTGTTTGTTTGTTTTCAGTGTTAAATAGTGTGAATATGTCATTATTTGGGTGCAGAGTATTGTTAGGCTTAGGGGAAAATGTACTTTAAATGTAAACCCAGTGTTGTTTTTCCCAGTCAGCAGAGAAGGCCGGGTCAAAGTGTTTGTGTTACCTTTGTTATGTTTATCTATGTTTATGTTAACACTACACACATACACCTCTTTATTGGAGTTGTTTGTGTTTATATATTAAGAAAAACTCTTTATTGGAGGTGTTTGTGTTCTTAAAACCTACATTGTGTAATTTTTTGAGTTGATTCTTAGCAAAAAACCTCTTTGTTCTTTCACAAATATGTGCTCATTCATGTGTAATTACTTCCACCAACGAATCAAAGTATTCTCGTAAGCGTAGAATCTGACATTCAGAATACATAGGAGCGACCTAGATGCACCTCCATCTTTAAAATACATTAGCTAAAGAGGGGACATACCTCCACCTTTTGCCCTTGTACACTCAGTTCAGTTCAGTTCAGTTCAATTTTATTTATATAGCACGTTTAAAAACAACCATAGTTGACCAAAGTGCTTAACAAGGTCCAAACAATCAAAGAGATAATATACACAAACAATACACAATATACAATACAAAATAACCAACAGTAGAAAAAGGTCAAGATATCAAAGCTCAACTTGAACTCAGTGGCACCCCGCACCGCGACGAATGCCAGGGGGAGATTACTCGCCAGGGAAGCGAAAAAAGAGAATTAAAACGACAACGCGACAAGACCAAAGATAATATTGGAGTGGCTAGAACAGCTCCGTGTAAATGATGGAGATACTAGGAGCTCATTTCGGGTTCGGCCACCGTAGGTGCTCGGAATGGGAAGGTCTAGAAAGTACCGTATTTTCCGGACTATAAGTCCCACTTTTTTTCATACTTTGGCTGGTCCTGCGACTTACAGTCAGGTGCGACTTATATATCAAAATATATATAATTTAACATGTTTTAAATGTTATTTCTTGCTGAAAACATTACCGTCTACAGGTACTCTAGGCTTGTGACGACTATATGCTGCTCCTAAAGACAACTGAGTAAGAAAAGAAACTGCAGGCGACTGCAGGTAGTAAAATACGCAGCCAAAAACGGTAATCGAGCAGCAGAACGAAAGTTTGGAGTGAGTGAGAAACTTGTGAGGGACTGGAGAAAAGGTTAGTCTTACTACAATGAAGAAAACAAAGAAAGCTAGTCGCACGCTGAAATCCAGATGGCCAGAGCTGGAGGAAGGAGTCCACAAGATGGGTGCTTGAACAACGTGCTGCTGGGAGAGGCTCGTCAACAGTGCAGTTACGTTACGTTAACATACCGGACACATACCGTATTCAGCCCCTTGTTCTGTGTGCTATTGTGTAGTTGAATAACTTGCCTTTCCAGATTAAATGTCTGTTCTTGGTCTTGGATTTTGTGAAATAAATTTCTAAATAAATGCGACTTATATATGTTTTTTTTCCTCTTCATGACGCATTTTTGACTGATGCGACTTGTACTCCGGAGCGACTTATAGTCCGGAAAATACGGTAATATTCAGTTGGTTGTCGGAAACAATTTCCCCGCTAGATGGGAGAAATTCTTACACAATGTAGCTTTAAAAAAAAAAAAATGGGTGGGTTCGAATCCCATCCTCGTCTTCTCATATTGTTTTGTTGTAGCAGTACCATACTATAAACAGCCCCAACGACACTTTAGGCAAGCATTATTGTATTTTTTTTATTTTTTTTTATACAAAGTGCACTTTAAACAAATCACAACTCTTATTCCATTGTTTTTCGTCCCATTAGTTTTAATTCAACTAATCCTCATCTGCTTGATAGGCTCTGTTGTGACAACCTTCACTTCTGTCCATGTGTTTCTCATCACAGCTTTCCTGGGTATCAGCGGGGCATCTTACATGTCCTGTAGCACCGTAATGACTCCCATCCAGTCCGGAAGAGAGATGGATGGTGGCTGCCTGTTCTCCCTTCAGGTTGTCTGTGGCTTTGCTGCTTGTTGTCTGCTGAAGATAGAGGAAACACAGAGAGTGAAATACAAGGAAATAACCATCCATAGGGCTGTCAGTGTATTTCACATTACCTTGTGGTCACGATGGTGTTGATCTATGGCATACTGGTATTTGGCTGCATTCAGTCCTAGTGCACCAGCTAGTCTCTCTCCAAGGAAATCGCAAGCTAATTTTGGCAACAATGACATAACAGTAGTAACTCGGTTAGACTAAATTCATAACTATAATTAGGCCCGTTATTAATTCAGTATGCTTTGTATGTATTTAATTGTCACATTACGTACCCAGCAGGGAAATCCTTCCAACTAGAAGGGCCACATTCTTGAATGACAGCCTAGTCTGAGAAACAAGAGACGGAAACAAACAGATGATAGGAATGCCACTTTATGACATCAAACATGACATTTCTCTCTAAACAATGTCCCACCCTCTCTGCAGGTTCTCTGAAGGGAGGTCTGTTTGATGACTGCTCTTCTTCCTCTTCTTCCTCTTCACTGTCTTCCTCCTCCAGAGTTTCCCCACTGGAGAAGTAGGTAATCCTCCTCTGTTTGGTCAGGGCGGGACTCCCAAACTCTGTTTCCTGTATGTCAGGTGATGTCTGACAGATAGGACAAGCTTTTTGTTTGTTTGACAAGTTGTGTGTGTATCCTATTATCTGTGTGCATCATGTTGTCATTTATAGTCTTTTAAAAAAAATAAATTATATATATATATATATATATATATATATATATATATATATTTACAGACATCAGGCTCCAGAGTAAAGATTTACCAAAGTCCCACACAGCTGTTAAACGTTACCTTACACCTTTTGCTAGTGTAACTGGACGCAACCTGAGCTAACACGTCTGTTTGTCTTGCTTCATTATTACAACACTTACTTCCGGGTGGCTGTTGTTCATTCTTCATAAGTCTTTCTTTGTCGCTCCAATGCAACACTTTCAACACTTTCAATCCCGTCTCGTGTCACAGCCGCTAACCGTGTGTCCATCCACGGCCGACTCTGCTTTGTGGAGAAAAACAACTACATGACACAGGATCCCTCTTGAATCCTGAGACGGCGAGTGCAGCGGTGCAAACCTTATCAGGTAAGTAGTTAGAGAGCTGTCGCTGTGATGCAATCAGTTTCATTCTTGGGCTGGGCTTGAGGGGGGGGGGGGGCTGGGCTTGTTGCATTGTGAAGAATGTCAAGGTTTATTGCCAGCTTTTAAATGTTTCCAACATTCCCCTTATATTTGTCCCTTAGGTGGCCTGAAAGTTACAGAAATCATTTGTTACACACTCTTTGATATCATACATACATTTTGTTTATCTGCTGGCTGCAGCACTTCATACTAAAGTCGGAATATTTAAATCCAGGATGTTTCCCTTAAACTAAGCCTGGCGTATTTGACGTTGACTAAAATGTATTTCAATTACATGACAGATAACAGCCAAGCGGAGCCCAACCGGCTCACAGATGAACGTTTTAAAAATACATTGTGGGTGGTGATGAGACAGTTCCGGAAAGATAAAGCATTTTGCTGAACAAGTTGGCAGAAACATTTAAAAGTTGCGGTGTGATTGACACAGAACGTATTGTATCATTTCCTCATTGTAAAGTGTGTTGATTTCGTTGTATACTAACTGCTAAAAGTGTATTATGATGAGTAGTATGTAGTACATGGAGCACAGCATAAATTCCTTCAGGAAGACTTTAATCACTTTTTTCCCCCAAGGGGGTTAGCTTCTCCTCGGAACGCGTAGCTCCCGTTTATTTACTGTCTATGGTAGCTCCTATGGCGCCATTTTGATGCTAACAAGCAGTCACCTCCCGTTAGCATTCCATTGACTGCCGTTCATTTTGGCGCCACTTTGACAGCGAATAACTTTACATCTGAAGCGTTTAAAGACTTTATTTGTCCGTTGTTTATTTCTAAAGAAACACGACAATGTATAAAAGGCTCCATTACCTTGTATCTCACGTTATGGCTCCGTAGTAGGCGTTTTTGTAAAAATAGGCTAACGATTGTGTCATAACCACGCGACTTTCTGTCACACAGTAGAGAAATTACCGTATAGTACAGGAGAAGCTCGCTACTAATGTTAGCTAGCATTTTAGTTAGCAATAATTAGCCTGTGCCTATGTGCCTTACATATACCTACTCTCTCCGTCTCTGCAAATGTTGGGAATGATTGAGATTTCTCTTGGCACAGCTACCAGAAGACTTACAACTTTCAGACACGTTGCTCACGTCACATTTACGTCGTCTCTCTCAGTTGGAGGCTGCGCAGTAACGCTCGGCCCTCACCTCTCATCTTCTAAACTGAACAGCTGTTAGAGGCGTTCACTTTTATTTTAACCAATCAGAAGCAGCCATGAATTTCACGAGCCAATCACAGCATGACATCCCTGTTTTAAACCTCTCTCTCTGCTGCTCAGATGTCATTTCAGGCTACGACCCTCCTCCTCCCCTTGCACCTCCAGTCTTCATCACGCACGTCTCCTGGGTCCTCCTCCGGCAGGCCGCTACCGTCGGCTCCTCGCCTTGGTTTTTTCGGGCTCCTCACACCACCTTTGGTTTTCTGGTTGTCTAATCTCCAAAGACTGTACATTTCATATTATGCGTATGTACAATACATCTTTGCATATCAGCAACGAAGTCTCTCCTGATTGAAATACTGTATGGATCTAGCGTGTAGTATGGATTTGGGACACGCTGCATGTTGGGAAACGCAGGCTCTCTTTTAGAAATCTGTCGTCTCCGAGCTCAAGGTGAGATAACCGATTACATCACCAGTTATTTTCTTACGCAGAGCTCGACAAAACTCCTCCAGAGAAACAAAATACATCATACAAAAGGTTTTGAGTAGCATTAACCATGACCAGTACAACTGACCTCTCTGTGTAAAATTGGTGGAGTACCCCCTTTTACATATTAAAGGTCCTATATTGTAAAAAGGTGAGATTTCCATGTCTTTTGTGATCATACAGCAGTTCAGGAGGTTCTATATAAATACTGGGAGTAAGTATCAAAATGCTTTATCCAAAGGTAAACGCACACAGTCCGTATTCAGAAACTTTTAAAACGGGTCGTCAGGACTTCTGTATAATGTCACAACTATATGTACGTATTTTTTTGGGAGGAGGGATTTAAAAAGACAGGCGCTTAAAACGGAGCGTTTTAGACAGAGGGTGAATGCATGTATATTCAGACAGTATGAGAAAAATAAGTTGTTCTTTTTTTAACATTAACCCTAAGTTTCTATATCAGAAATGTGGGTTTCTTTCATCCAAATTGTCAAAATAAATAACGTGGATGTTTCTATATAACACTCCACAAGTAAAATAAGTGATCAGCTCACTTCTTCCAATGAATTTGGGTGTTTTTATTACATTTTATAGCATTTGAAGAAAAGAATTGATAAAAGAATGTTGTAGCACAAATGTAGTACCAAAAGTGGCACAAATGTTGGGGGGAAAAAAACAAAACAACAAAAACGTCAAATCGACAAAGACATCGGGGGGAAAAAATGACAAAGAACTTTAGGAAAAGTGACAAATGTCGTAAAAATGCAACCCGTTCTCATTCCGAACTCGTAAAATAAGGATGTTTGGACAGTGGCTGTCAGCGTCTGATGCGATGAAAAAGGCGTCTTTCAGCGTGTTTATGTAACGCATCGCGGAGAGCAGCAGTTAGATAGGATTTAGTGAGTAGTATGTTGGGGCCAATTTCCACGTAAGGAGGTTGGTTGGGGGGGGTGGATAGGTCAAACACAGGAATATCACCCAGGAGAGCAGGGTTCGCGTCCCGCTTGTAACGGAACCGTACGCCCACCCACGACCCTTTCCTAAACCCAACCGTCCCGTATTTCCCGCGTGTCACGGAACCGTAAGCCCACCCACGACCTTTTCCTGAACATAACTGCGTCAAAAGGGACGCCAATAGTCCCGACCAAGCGCGTTTACTTAAAGCGCTAAAGGAGACTTTTAGCGTCAATAAGAACGACAAAGGCACCCGACCAAGCGTCCGTATTTTACGAGACGAGTGTGAGAACGTGTTGAAAAATGTGGTTTAAAAAAAAACGTCAAAAAACAATCGCAGAAAAAAAAAAATCGACAAAAACACTGGAAAGAGCGACAAAAGGGTTCAAGTTTGAAATTTGGACCCAGAACAACAAAAAGTTGCATGGTTGATGGGGAAGACAACACAAGGGTTAAAAGCATGTAAACATGTTCAAGTACACAAGTATGAACCCCCCCCCCCCCAAAAAAAAAAGCACCTATGGGACCTTTAATAGACAGGATGATGTTTAAATCATGTTGACATACTGTATATAGGCATAAGACGTGGAAAGAATGAGTTTTATGGATGATTTAATACCATTTGAAATACATTTTACATGAAGGACACCATTAGAGGAGGAATATTGAGCTACAGGAGTGTGCACTGTAATGGTGATCAGAGACACTATTAATGAACACTTGCCCTGCAGTGCCCTGCTACGCAATGAACTACTACAACTACTATTTATAGTCATAGTTCTATTATCTTTATTGTGACTGTTATTGCCACTGTTCATCACACCCCCAACCGGCACCGTCAGACACCGCCCACCAAGAGCCTGGGTCTGTCCGAGGTTTCTCCCGAAAAGGGAGTATTTTCCTCGCCACTGTCGCACTAACTGCTTGCTCTTGGGGGAATTACTGGAATTGTTGGGTCTTTGTAAATTATAGTGTGGTCTAGACCTACTCTATCTGTAAAGTGTCTTGAGATAACTCTTTTTTATGATTTTTATACTATAAATAAAATTGAATTAAAAAAAATAAAAGGACTAGCACTGGTCTGATTTCTGCTCATTTAAATCCACCGTTCCAGGTATAAAGAACAACGGGTTAAGTGCCTCGGGCATTATAATTCCATCAGATCCCCACTGAAATCCCTGCACAAGTGAATATAAAGTGCAAAGGTGTTACAATGTGCTATAATGTCTGCCTTCCACTACAGTTAAGAGTCTAGCTCATGTAAGCCAATATGCATGTAGGGGCATAAATGAGTACATGTTGAGCAGTATGTTACAGTTTATATAATATATAAGTCTCCAGCGATTGATAGTTCTGCTTTAACCGACGTGACTTTATTTTCAAAAGCGGTAGAGTTTACAACTTGTAGACAACTTCTGTGAAGCAGCCGGAGCAGCTCTTCAGCAGCACATGAAATAACTTTAGGAACTCCCAGCTCCTGATTTGATAATGCTCATCATCTTTGTCTTTGAGGAAGGTGGATAACACTCGATAGATGTACAGAATATATATATATATATATATATATATATATATATATATATATATATATATATAGATATATATATATATATATATATATATATATATATATATATATATATATATATATATAATGTCAACTATTGACAACAGCACTCTCTCCCAGCGACTGAAAAGTTTACAAGAGTAAGCATGTTACTGTATGTAATCAGCGGGTGTTTCGGTGCATCCACTGAAACATAAAAAAATGAAAATCAACATCACCAAAAACATATGATTTGAGTTACGGTCAGTGTTTTCCAACTAAAAATATCATTATACAATCGAAATAAATATAATAAAAGAACTACTATTAACAGGGATCCATCCCAGAATCCCTAAGCATGTTAAAGAAAGATTCAGCCTCATCCAGTAAGAAAGTTTTTCTCAAATGAATAAAAGTAAAAAAAAAAAAAAAAGAAGCAGAAAACAATAGGCCGCTACATCTTGTCACGTACTAAAAAAGCTACAGTACATCATGTCGTGTGATGTAAATAAAGTATTGATTGTTAAACGGCTACAGCTAAAACAAACCAAATGCACCAGCGAAGACACAGGCAGTTCATTGTCTGTCCGTGATTGATTTACATTTCAGTTCTGTTTATTATCATTAACGTGTTTTATGAGGACGTTCGGATCAAATCTCAGCTTGAAATGCATTCAAATCATCTCAACTACATTTTGGAATACAGGCTGATTGTCGGAATTCCCTACAGTTATCTATCCTGGATGGTTGCGTCATAGTCTATGTAATGGGGAAAATTCAGATGCTACTACTGCATCTTTTGTTTAGATCCATATCCTGAGGCCATGTTCAGCATGTTTTTATAGGCCCGTTTTTGTTATTTGGGTCATTTAAATTCAGACCAGAGCACTCCAGTGCCAAACAGTTAAAAACCCTGTATACACTTCTGTAGGAGGCCACAGTGAGCAGCTTTACATTGCAGCCAAAGGCACCATTAATGGGACTACTTCACCAATAAGGCTTATTTATAGTCGTACTTGAAATAACCCCATGTAAAAACATATTCCAAAGGAATCATTTCAGCTGACATGTAATTACTAACAATAAACTGAAGTCTTCATCTTTTAAAAATGTTTTAGGTTTACTTTAGGAGAATCTGTGTGTTGTTAAGAGGAGGCCTGGCTCTGGCTTAGATGCAAAGACTGATCATACCCAAATACAATACGCATTTCAAACCTTAAAATGTTCCACAATGTTCCACATTTAAGCCAGCAATTCAGTGTAGTGACAGCTGTTCAGCATTCACATGCAGTTTCTGCAGGAAATGCATTTTCTAGTTACTAACAATAACCTAAAACAACTTTGCATCTTTTAAAATGTTTTAAGTTTACTTTACTTTTACTGTGTGCTGTTAAGAGGAGGCCTGGCTCTGGCTTAGATGCAAAGATGTCATACCCAAATACAATACACGTTTCAGCATACATGTAAAACACCATGGATTAATGTTGAAAAAAACAAAATATTTTCCCTATTGAGGTTTACACAAAAAGATATATGGATTTTTTGTTTTCTACAATAGATGGTACTGAAGCATGAGGCTGAAATGGAACGTGGAAGGTTTAGGAGAGGACACAGCCTGTGTCCTTCTGAGGCTTCAGATCTGGCTCCTTCATGGGTTTCACCTCCACCTCCTTGGGTTTGGCCTAGCGTTAAAACAACAACACGAATGTGAAACAACACAGCCTCAAAAACTGATAGAAACTATTAATAAGGTGGGGGTTTCTTTTCAGAATAAAGACTTTAGACATTAGGTGTTTTTTTGCGTGCTCTCATCAAGCCTATGTCGTAAATAGGGTTGGGCATCGTTTTGATTTTGACAATTCTGATTCCAATTCTGATTCTTCCTTTCGATTGCAGTTCTTATCCATTCTCGATTCCAAATCTTTGAGGGGTGGAGTTGAAACGCGTCACATGTTCACTTCACAGATAGGATGAAAATGTTTTAATTCAATGGTGATTTACAGTTTTACCGGGCTTCTCCAAAAATAAGGCCACATTTTGGAGCGCCGCTTACGGTGTTCCGTGGCGGCAACACAACAAGCGCCTGAAAGTACGGTGGCCGCTACGGGAACCAAAAGTTGTGTGTGTTAAATTTGGAACCGATGATCTCATTCCAAACCAACTTTTCCAAACAATTCCAACAAAAAAATATTCCATTGCAGTGTTTCCCATACATTGATATATTTGTGGCGGCCCGCCACACAATCAATGTTGACCGCCACATACTGCCGTATTCTCTCTCGCGCCCTCACTCAAACACAACAGACCCTACTCCTCCGTGCAGATTAATTAATGCCATTGGTTATTCTACACACTCCAATACAGTAAATGTAGGTGGCGGTTTGAGCCTTAAACTTGGTTTGCGATCCGCTAATTAACACACAGAAGAAGAAGTTGCTTTTCCCCACATCGATCTTTTCCCCCGCAGAGAAGACGGCTGGAGTCGATCCGGAGTTTAATGGTTAGTTTTATGAAGTTATTACCGGTATTTATCCTGGGTTTATACTGCATAGAGAAAGTTTTGGCGCCCCTTAAAAGAGGTTTTAGCCAGCGCCAGAGGAATAACACGAGCGCCAAAACCGCCGTTAACGCCGTCCATCAGTATTAAATGGAGACAGTTTCATTACCTGTAAAAAT
The DNA here is from genome assembly GCF_031162955.1 of Sander vitreus. Classification (NCBI taxonomy): domain Eukaryota; kingdom Metazoa; phylum Chordata; class Actinopteri; order Perciformes; family Percidae; genus Sander; species Sander vitreus. The sequence goes on along the minus strand of NC_135872.1, from coordinate 23,665,969 downwards.
AAAAACGTCTCGTATGTCGCGTTAAATACTTTCCCCCGTGTTTTGGTACCTCCGCGTGAAAAGTCAAAGTTTTGAGTGCTTTCGCGGCACTGACCTGACTCCAGCAGTTAAACTGTATTTCACACTGTGATGGTTACATTTGCAACAATCTGCGGTTCCCATGCATGCCGAACTGTAGGGGCAGTCTGTTACTCTACATCACGGACAATTTATTTATCAATATTTCAAAATAGAAAACATTACACTTCATAATGTTTTGTATTCATAACACTATTGTATTATTGTACAAATTAGCGACAACAGTAACAGCAGTTACCTCATGTAAGTCACTCCTACATTTTTCAACTGAGGAGCAAAACGTGCTCCTTGGGAAAAAGATACGGTTGTGAATTTTGTATAAAAATATTTGCAGTACAATTAATGTAAGAAGTCTGCACCTCTTTCCGCGTGTGCACCTCCACCCCACCCCACCCCGGGTCAGCTACCACCACAAATAGAATCTAATTTTGGGGGGAAACACTGCATTGGGATGGTATTTTTAGAAACCGTTCCAAGTATGAACCGGTTCTCGATGCCCAATCCTATTTGAAATAAACTTTGCAGGAAGCAGCGGTACCTTGTCGTTTTTGGCTCCCTTGGTCAGGTCGAAGGTGGCGTAGACTTCAGCAGTGCACTGCTCGCTGAGCGGCGGCAGCTCGAAGGGGACCGGCTCAGCCAGGCCGTAGCTCGCCTTCAGCTCCAGCTGGGGCGGCTCCGCTGGTACCTTGTGGAAGTATCTGAGGAAATATATCCAAAGTTACAATTAAAGAGGGGGACAAGTTAGGAAAAATGTAGTGTTTAAGGGGCCGGACACATGCCGTGTTTGTATTTGTAACTGATTGTGTTAAATGGGCTTATTTATCGTCTCGGTCACAGGCCCCTGAATTGAATCGAAATCGTATCGTGGCAGACTTTGTGATATCAGTAAATATTGTACCATTGTCCAAAGAATCATCAATTTTCAGGACACCTTTTTTTTTTTTTCAGGGCACAATGGCTGTGCCCTGAGATAAACAAAGTCCAACTTTTTGGAACGCAGCGTCATGTCATATGACGAGGAACGACCAACCACAGCCGGGAGGTTATCTCTCTTTTCTTTCAGAAATATCAGCCTATGGAGATATCACGGCTGCTGTTTGGAGATCATGACTGGTCCAATCTTTGACTGAAGCAGATTCTGCCCTCTGGAATAGTATCCTACGTATTCCTGAAGGTGGTTTCTGTCAAAGTAACCTACAAAAAATAAGGACAAAATGCACCGCGCCACTCTGTAGGACAGGGTTAACACATCCATGGGATGCAGCCACATATGGGGATTTTCTTCTCTGCTTCCTAACATTTTCAATGATAAGAATATAGCTAACTAAGCTGTTGAATGGATATTCTAGATGTCAATGATAAGGTTGAAGATAGGTTTAAGGCCAATTCATGCTTCAGCGTTAAATCGTCGCCAAGGGTACGGACCCTACGCCGTAGCCTGACGTGCACCTCTCAAAACATGTAACTACACGTCGCGGCGACGCAGACCGCAACAACTGTGATTGGTCCGCCTGACGTTTCCCCTTACTCATTTCCGGGTTCTCCTTCTCCATAAAGAACATGAAATCAAGGAGAGGGTTAACTTTTCCTGCTCCAGATTTCCCACCGTGGTCTGAAAACACAGGGGAGACACTTTGTTTCTCCCACTATGACTCTAGAGTCGCTACTCGCTCCGAAGCTAAACACCGTCGCTCTCTCACTCGCTATTCTCTTAAAGAGATACGCTAGAACGACACAGACACCGACACACAACTATAAACCTCACGCCACTTATGCAGGCTACGGCGTCAGCTCCGCGTAGAGCACCCGCAGAAGCATAATTCCGCTGTGGTGTTCCCGGCGCGTATGTTTTGTAACTTCGCCGCGTTCCATTTCAACACGGCCGGCTGGGAAGACTGGCCGAGCAGGTTCGCCCGTACCAACATCTGTGTGGTGATTCTTCGTGTGCAGACGGCAGGGAGTCAAACAGCCTTAAATATGTGGTCAGAGAGAGAGACACCGCACTGGGAAAAGTATTTTGCTGGAAAGAAAAAAAAACATTCTCATGGAAAGAATGTTAGTAACATCGAGAGGCAGACAGTCATTTCGTCCTTGGAGATAAGCGACAGTAACTTTAATAATACAGAAAGAGTACAGAGATGCAATGTTTGGTGGTACGTCGGCGTTTACCATGAATGCGTTTACTACGGTTGCCAGGCTTTCCTTTACGTCCGCTCTCTACTACTTCTTGCTAATTCACAGATTATTTAGTTTGTACGTCTTCTGGCGTTTCGGAGAATACCGCAACGAACACCCCGTTGAGCATAAACGTCTCTGTGCGCGCTCGTAGTGCGCACCGTATACAAAAGGCCCGCGCCACGGTGTCGCGCGCGAGTATAAACAAAGCTCAACTTGTTATGGTCGCCGAAGCAACGTCAGGTCAACCTGCCTCGGCGGACTTGAAGGTCTACACAAGAGAAGGCACCCAGAGCCCGGCCGACGCGCCTGGCGTTTTCCAGGCGGTAAAAGACGTGTAATAGGCCTAAGAGTAGATTTAAGGTTTGATAATGTTTATCTCTGCCCCTTAGAGCAATATCACAGAGGCTTCAGTGTTGCACCTATATCTGTATAGCAACCAAAATGTTACAACTGGGAGAGATACAATATGTATATGCAACTAAAGAGTGTGCACACCCTTGACTTTTATAGAAAATGTTATGTGCCTGTTGAATAAGTACTCCGCCTGAAATGCTTCCACTGAAATAGGACTGTGTATGCACGTTTGTCAGGAGGTATACAGTAGGGGCATCCACTTCAGTTAAACAATGTATGTGTACAGTATATAAGTATGTGTCTGCCCTGACTGACTCACATGAAGCCATTTTCTCTCTGGCACTTGTCCAGTGTGTTTTTAATCAGGCCGCCCAGTTTGAGGAAGAACAGCTGCTCCGATGGTTTGGCTGTGGTGCCCGGGCCTTTGGTCTGACGATACTCTTTACACAGCGCCTCGGCACGGGAGTAACCTGAACAGAGAAGTCTTCTTTCAATGCAAAAAAAAGGGAAGTGATGAAACTCTTCATTTCATGATGAGATGGGTCCAAAAAATACTGCAGCAACGCACAGGAAACAAACACACAGGAAACACCTGTGTAATGACCTATATGCAAATAACAGCAAGCGAGAACGGAAAGAAACGGAATTGATTTAAAGTGCTCATATTATGCTCATTTTCAGGTTCATAATTGTATTTAGAGGTTATATCAGAATAGTTTTACATGGTTTCATTTTCAAAAAAACACCACATTTTTGTTGTACTGCACATTGCTGCAGCTCCTCTTTTCACCCTGTGTGTTGAGCTCTCTGTTTTAGCTACAGAGTGAGACATCTCACTTCTGTTCCATCTTTGTTGGGAGTCGCACATGCTCAGTAGCTAGGTAAGGACTACTAGCCAGTCAGAAGCAGAGTATGAGGGCGTGCCACGCTAGCAGCTAGGCGAGCATTATAACGTGTGTTACAAAGTGACCACGTTTGTCTCTGAAGTAAAGGCTGGACTACAACAGAGCTGTTTGGAGCAGTTTGTGAACAGTGTTTTCTGTTGGAATATCACGGTTATCGCCAATACCTTGACTGACTGACTGACTAAAATAATATTTTTTTTATTTTTTGGGGCTTTTCCTTTTATTAGATAGTGACAGTAGATAGACAGTAAAGGTGGGAGATAGATGGGGGATGACACGCAGCAAAGGGCCGCAGGTCGGATTTGCCGGATTTGTACCCGGGCCGCTGCGAAGGACTCAGCCTACATGGGGCGCACGCTCTTACTGGGTGAGCTAGAGGTCGCCCTATAATAATATATACCTAATATAACATTTTTTTAACTAAATGTGTCTGGTGACACAGAGAAATGCACGAAAATGAGGAGAAGAAAAAAAAAATAAACCTGTGCTTGAAACTGAATTTCTAGCTGAAGGAAACTAGATGAATAGATAACACATGAACAAATGCATTAACAGAGTATGTGGTTAAAACGTTTTTTAGGTGCTACATTAGATGACACAAATGCTTGATTTGAAGACGGATATACATACACTTTTCCGCCTCCTGGAGAGATCTTATAGCCTCGCCACACTTGTCACTCGCCAGCAGTGTCTGTCCATGATAGCAGTATGCCTGAAAACAGAAGTAATAAGTACAATCAGGAGCCTGATTTGCTTCCATCTTTGTAAAGAAGAGTAAGTTTCATGAAAGGCACGTATGCGTAGTAAGGTTCCTTTATGTAAACAAAAGTACTAGGGCTGCACAATAGATTTTTATTTTTTTAAATTTAGTTTTTTTATAAATCGGTATCGCAATATCAACTGGCGCAATAAACGCATCGCGAAAGGCTGCAACATATCCCGAAAGACACGCGTGTTTACTTGAAAGAAAATATCAGCAGAGAACTGCACTTTATAATGTAACTGTCATTCTTTTTTAGTGGTGCTTTTTATATTCAATTCAATGTTCAATGTGTTCAACAAGCAATTTGTTGTATTTTAGCAGAATACTGAAAGCAGCGGAAAGGCAGAACTGAGTACACTTTAATATTGGTTTATTTATCGCAAGTAATATCGTTATTGCGACATTTGACAACATTATCGCGTATTTTCCACACATCGTGCAGCCCTAAAAAGTACGGTGAACTGCATCAGGACACGCATGAACTTACATAAGCCATGTAAAAGTGCTGCTTCAGCTGAAAGTACTTCCTCCATTTGCTACTGCACTCTGGCTCCAAGGTGTTCAACGTGTGGTCTGTAGACAGAGTATAGAATGGTTATGGCTTTAGCACTTTCTTGGGGACTGATCACAGCTCTTATATTTTTTTTTACCATAGCTGTAGTCTCGCATTGCCAGACCTATCTCCACAGCGCTGCGGAGGAAGGTCTGGCAACAGGAGCAAACACTCCTGGATAGGAGGGAGGAAAAATTTGCATTTCTATAAACCAATCACAATCGTCTTGGGCGGTGCTAAACTCCGGACGCAGCAACGGTAGCTCTGCAAAAATAGTCTCGGGGAAGGAACTTGTTTTGGTGGAAGATTTGCACCCCGCAAAAGAAAAACGCCACATACAGTATTGAATGAAGTGAACTGTTCACACAATACAGTAACGTGAGCTGTTTAAATAGGCTGGATGCATGGTTAAATGTAATTTCCTCTTACCATTGTGTCCCCGTGTATTTTGTCCGTAGCAAATCCCCTCCAATCGGTCCCAGAAACGTCCCACTTAGAGTAAATGCCGTAAACATATTCTTTGTAAATCTTTACTAGGGCTGAACGATGAATCACATTTGCAATAATATCGCGATATGTTAAAATGCGATTTCCTAATCGCATTTTGCTGTGATTTGGTCACGTGACTCGCGAGGGCAAAGCAGTCTGCACTCCGCAGAGAAAGCATCAACTTGGCACGCTAACGCTACGCCATACCTTGACCTGTTGTACAATGGCCTCAGGCTCGACAGAAACTTTAATCCCAAATAGGAACAGTACGTCACTTGTGTGGGACTATTTTGGTTTAAAAAAAAAAGAAAGAAGATGATGCGCAGCTTTTGGTATTGTGCAAAACCTGTCTTGCTAACGTTGCTACCTCACGGGGTAACACTACGAACCTGTATCAGCACTTAAAAAAAAAAAGCCAAACACCAGTATGTCAAGTAAGCAAAATACCACCCGACAGGCCTCACCTTTGAAAGCGTAACGTTAACTCCATATGAACGTACTTTAAAACGGAACGAGGAAATTACTCAAGCAGTAACGGAGTTAATGGCCAAAGACATGATGCCCCTTAGTACGGTCAGCGAGCCTGGGTTCACGGCTACACAGAGCGTATGTTTCTGCCACGGAGTCAGAGGGCGATGGCCGGAGTCTGGAGATGTTTTTAAGATGAAAAAAAGGCGGATTTGGTGATGCGAGTATGAAGGACACTGACCGGAGCTGGATCGGAGCGGGAGTTGCTAATGGTGAGAAATTGCTTCCTGTGTGCTCAGGATCACTATGGCTGGTAGTGCCATACTCACTGCACTTTAGTCTGCGTTGTGTGTTGCTGTTACTGACTAGAGATAATTACGATTAATATTTAGATATTAATGTTCAGACATTTAACTTTGAGTTACCTAAATATTTTCAAAGAGGTACAGGCAGATATTTCTCTCCTTTTATTTTCTGCATTTTTGTTTTGTTACCGACTGGAGATCAGTATATATATATATATATATTATTTTTACTTATTTAACTGTCTAGTAAAGTTCAAAGACAGTTGTCCTTTTCAGGTTCATAATTGTAATTTGAGATTGTACCAGAATAGGTTTACATGGTTATGGTAATTAAAAAAAAAAAAACACACACACACACACCATATTTTTGTTGTACTGCCCATTGCTGCAGCTCCTCTTCTCACCCTGTGTTCAGGTCTCTGTTTTAGCTACAGAGTGAGACCTCGCAACTTCTGTAAGATCTTTGTTGGCAGTCGCACATGCGCAGTAGCTAGTTAAGGATTACATAAACTAGCTATCCGTTTCTCCAACTTCGGTCAGTACAAGGCAGGATGAGCCGGGAGACTTCTTCTAAACGAGGGCGCACTTCCAACTTTGCGTGGAATACCTGCAGAACAGGGACATGTAAGTAGTTCTATACAATTTATTTTGTAGATTAGGGTGAATTTGTGTGTGTTGTAGCAGTGTTTTGCCATTGAGAACGAGCTAGCATGCTAACGGTAAGCCCCCTAGGCCCCTCGTCTCGGCTAGTTACGTAGAAAGCCGTGCCGATTTTGAACAGCTCACCCGGAGACTGAAGGGAGGACATATTCAGAAACCGTATCTCACTCAAAACAGCAAGTTTGTATGCGTGTGGAAGTATCAGAGACAACATTTTCATAATATGGGCACTTTAAAAAGTGCAATCCACATGTTTACATATGTTTATTACAGTAAATAATAATCTAAATACTACCAAGTGTGGTAAAGCCACATATTTGTTTTTATATTTCTGCAATCTGCACTTTAGTTCATGTGATTTGTTTCTGACTTTCATATGAATGTTTCCACCAGGCTTGGTCAGTGCTCAGTATACTACTGTGACTGAAGTAGTTAAATAAAAGATGTCATTCATATAAAGTCATGCATCACTTAATTCCATCATCACATACAGGCCTGGCCTCCAGGAAAGAACAGTTTGATTAATCCATCTAATCTTGTGTTGTTCATACAATGATTTATTGCTTGTCTTTGTTGAATAATACAGAAGACAAAGAGCTTAAAAGGATAATCGCATTTTAAATCGCAATTGCAATATTGGTGGGAAGAAAAAAAAAATCGCAATTAGAAAGAACCAAGCAGGCCTCCCTTGTTGCACGATCCACATTTTCTTCAAAACTTGACATTTTCAGCGTGTAACGTAGCTCAGAGGTTCCGGACAGTGAGGGACATCCGGCGGAACTTCAAAACAACAGAAGTGGCCTCTTATCAAAAGTGCAACTGAAATTGTATTTTATCTTAAATAAGAAAAAAATGTAATGAAAAATGACTTGGATTTTTAAAAACAAATCCCACATCCAAATAACTAAATAAATAGAAAGAAAATCTCTTAGTTAAAGTTGTGCATAATGCTGTTTTAGCCGTTTATGAGTCTTTAAGGACAGGAAGTGCAGTTTAGAAAATAAAATACATTGTGTATTTACCCAGACGTTTAAAAAAAATAATACATTTATAGCTGTAATTGCAATACCGTGAAACTGTGATTTGTTTTGCTGAAGGTTATCATACCGTCAGAATCTCGTACCGGCCCATGCTTACTCTCAACACTCCCGCGACAGCTCTGATTATTACACAGTATTTTACACAAAACTAACATGAAGTAAAAAAAATAAAACAAATTGCCAAAAAAAAATTGCCAAAATGTAATGAGCACTGTAATACTTTAACAGACATTTTCTAAATCACAAGTGCCAAGCATACTGACCAGCTTTTTGATAGAAGTTTGCCGTCTCGAATGCCAACGCTGCGATGAGCGTGGCGTTGTGCTTCAGTTCAATCGCTCTGGCAATGGTCACTGTAGAAACAGAGAAAACAGTGGGTAAAGAACTCAGATATGCATACAAATTAAGGCTGTGTTTAGACGGAAATGATCTGAAGAGAAAACGCAAAAGTGGCGTTGAGTTCTCACTTTTTATTCCGCGTTTAGATGAGCGTTTTGGGGGTGGATGCATATGGTGACACAAAAGTGTGTGCAATGTTAAATGTAGTATGCACACCAGGCGGCTAGGTGGTAGTGTGAAGCACTGTCAAACAACAACTCTAAGTCTGCGCACCTGCGTAGAACCTTCCTTCTACTTCTCTCCCTAGTAGCGCGAAGCAAACAACAAAAGCTGACAACGAGGAGGTGGAGTTATTGACACACACACACACACACACACACACACACACACACACACACACACACACACACACACACACACACACACACACACACACACACACACACACACACACACACACACACACACACACACACACACACACGTTGTGCCAGAATAGGTTTACATGGATTTTATTTTCAAAAAACACCATATTTTTGTTGTACTGCACATTGTACAGTACAGTTACATTGCCACTATCATGTCACAATGTTACATGATGGTTACATAGTAAAGTAAAGGAAAATACCCCTAGTAAAATTAAAAGATGAAACGTGTCTGATGCACGCTAGTTATGGCTGAAAAAGAGGACAAGTTTATGTAGCTTTAGAGATGCTGGTGTAGAGTTCAGGCCTGGAGCGACTTTACCTTCCTGCGCCTCTGCTTGGCACTGGATGATATATGCATCGATGGCTCTGGGCTCCAGGTCTCGGCCCTTTTCGGCCGGGGTGATGAGTCGAGGGATGTGGGCCTCCTGTAGCAGAGATGTTTTAAAATCAGCTTTTAAGTTATTAATCCATGCATTGTCTTTGGCTTTGAGAGACTGTATTAATCTGAGGCTTTTGTCCTCATGTTAAAGCTTTTTTTTGGTCTAGACTGAGAGACAGCGTCTACACCAGAGCGTTAGCCTCAATCACCTTGTAAACCTTGTAGAGCGGGCGCCTGGGTAGCTCACCTGGTAGAGCTCGGCCCATATACAGTTGTGCTCATAGGTTTATGAACCCCTGCTAAAGTTGACTAAAAAGAGGAATAAAAAAAAATCATCTTTTGGAAACTGATCTTAATGACTTAATTAAAAAAAATTAGGATAAATCCGACCTTTAAGGACACCAATTTTCTTTGTGAATGAATAATGTATCGTAAATAAATAAATAAATGTTCTTCCTTAAAATAAAGGGGGCATAAGTAAGTACACCCCTATGTTAAATTCCCATAGAGGCAGGCAGATGTTTATTTTTAAAGGCCAGTTATTCCATGGATCCAGGATACTATGCATCCTGATAAAGTTCCCTTGGCCTTTGGAATTCAAATAGCCCCCCCACATCATCACATACCCTTCACCATACCTAGAGATTGGCATGGTTTGATTTCAGTTAGCTTAATAGCTGGTTTGATTTGCATTGAGAGATGATTTTATGGAAAGTACCCCATGCCAAGGAAGAACATTTATTTATTTACGATACATTATTCATTCACAAAGAAAATTGGTGTCCTTAAAGGTCGGATTTTTCCTCATTTTTTTAATTAAGGCATTAAGATCAATTTCCAAAAGATGATTTTTGCATTCCTCTTTTTAGTCAACTTTAGCATGGGTTCATAAACTTATGAGCACCACTGCATAGAGATTTTTTCCTCGATGCAGAGGCCCAGGGTTCGAATCCGACCTGCGGCAATTTCCTGCATGTCTTGCCCCTCTCTCTCCCCTTTCATATCTAAGCTGTCCTATCAATTAAAAGCAAAAATGCCCAACAAATTATCTTTAATAAAAAAAAAAAAAAAAACATGTAGAGCTTGTGAATCAGAATTAAAATCAATTTGGGGGAAATTATTGGCAATACCCAGCCCTAAAAATAATACAAATCAGGAAATACTAAGTAACTAAGTAAGACTGGGGGGTGAGTCCCTCAGCTGTATAACTTATGGAGAAGCGTGTCTGTAGCTGGACCTCACCTTGAGGGTTTTGAATATACCAGCAGCAACTTTCAGGCTCCGGTGAACATCTTTCGCTTCAGCCTCCGATACGCTATTGAACAGGAAAAACACGACAGTAACAAATATTTTGTTTAGTAACAGAGCAATGTACACATTTAAATAATCAATATACGAGTGATTTGACATAAATGAATGCAACAATACAGGGAAGGGGCGGGAAAAAGCACATACTTTTCTTTCCCGGCTAGTCTCGAGGCAAACTTGGTGTACCAGAGGGCTACATTGAAGGCCATGGAGACCAGTTCAAAGACTGCATCCTGCTGGGCACTGGGAGGAGAGCGTGGAGACACGGAGGTTTATAAGACACACTGGTAGGGGTGTGCGTGTGTGTGTGTGTGTGTGGGAAATCGATACAGTATAGTATGGCGATATTTTCCGTGACAATACTGTATCAATACACAGGCGCCAAGTATCGATCTTTTATTATATATCTGTTTGTCTGCTTGACAATCCCATTTTGCAGAAATAAAATTGAAGTGAGATGGACAAAAACAGAGAAATGTTTCTTTTCAGATGAAACAGATGTTGACAAAGTTTCCTTTTGGGCATTTGAAGTTGGAAAAAAGGTAATCAAGTGCAATATATCGCAGAATATTGCAATATGTTTCAAATCGCAATAGCATCGTACTGGGACATAAGTGTCGTGAAGATATCGTATCGCGAGGCCTCTGGTGATGCCCACCCTAGTCTCGCTTTGCCAGACCCTCCTCCAAAAGCGCGCTGGAGGAGGGTCTGGCTACTCCACACAGCATTCTGGGATGGGTGGAAAACGTGGGCGGTGCTAAGCTCCGTGCGTTTCTGCTGCGAAATAGTCGTGCGAGAGAAAACTCAGATTGGACAGATAGTCTAGCTAGCTGTCTGGATTTACCCTGCAGAGATCTGAGGAGCAGTCAACCATAGTTCTAGAAACTACGCACTAAAGCTTTAACATTAGTTTGGCTTAGGCCGGCTGCACACTGGCTGCGTGGCGTGAGCGTGGGCTTTCTGTTGCGTGTCAGTTGCGTACCAGAAACGTGTCTGACGCGGCGCTGCTGCTGCTAGCCTTGTCTGTTTCCCATTGATAAATGAAATACCACGTTAAAGATAAATATACACTAATTTGATTACAGCAAAGACAACGTCGGCAGTATTGACAGCAAAATAGGCTACAGAATATTTCATTCTGTATTTTTTTTTAAATTACATTTATATCTGCATTTATGTCAAACATCAAAATATCATTTATTAAATGTATTTGTGTCAAAATGACACATAAACATCTTTTTGTATTCTAATTTTGCTTGGAAACGCTTGCGTGTCGCGTGAAAAATAGGCGTCGGTCCTATATCTAGCATGCAGGCTAGTGTGCAAGCTCAAACCTGTTAACATGGGAGCCGAAATAAAAACGGACGCAGCCGACACGCTCACGCCACGCAGCTAGTGTGCAGCCGGTCTTAGAAGGTACCCAAAACAGCTCGGGCGCTGCATCTGAGCCTTATAATAATGGTACTAGGAAAAACCCTGAGTAACAATAAAAATAATAGACTTCATTTCTGTTTTTCAAGTTTTTTTGTAAATCGGTTCTGCCAAGAATTCCTCATTCAGTATTCCTTAATACTTGCAGCACTCCGTAATTCAAATATTAATGAAACATCTTTCAAAAAGGCACTTCAGTTGTTTCCTCCTGGAAACAACTGTTAAACTGTTTACTTTGCCCCTCGTTAAAACTGCAACCCATCCACTTAACAGTGCCATGCAACCATGGACACATCTTCCAATAAGACAGTAGTCGTTCAGTCAGTGTTTTTACCTTGGTACGTTTCCTTGTAAGGTGTCAGTCCACTTGAAGTTCTGGATGAACCTCATCTTGTTCTCCTGTGTAGTTCCATCCAAGGATAAGATAAATCCTATTGGATCATTAACCAATATTTAAAAAAAAAAGAGAAGCAGTTGGTTAGGTGCAAACCCACATCACAGATGTAAAGTATTAGAAACATGTAAGGGAGACCTAATATGCTCATTTTCAGGTTCATACTTGTATTTTTGTTTTTAATAGAAATCGTGTCCATGCTTTAATGTTCTCATACTGCCCATGGCTGCTGCACCTGTATTCACCCTCTGTCTGAGACGCTCGCTGTGCCGGTCTCTGTAAGCCCCCCCTCCTAAGAAAGCCCATGGAGTATAGCAGGACTTTCTATCAGGAAAAAATTACAAATAAAAGACTCTAAAGCAAAAACTACACAATCTAACATGTTCCAGCAGGAATGTGATCTGAAATTGGGGAGACATTAACAACATCAGCAACCAGAATTTCGGCTTTCTCTGGCATTAGCATGTAGCAGTGGACTGACCGCAACCGAGTATATAGCAGCGCTTTCTGTCGGAAAAAACACCAATAAAAGAAATAAAAAATTACAATGTTCCAGCAAGGATGTAATCCGAAATTGGGGCGAAATTAACAACATCTGCAACCAAGATTACAGGTTTACTTGACATTAGCATGAAGCTACATGTAGCAGTGTATGAGAGTCGGAAAAAAACTGTTGGAAATGGGCTGTTCAGAACAGTCCGAAGTCTAAGGTTTTTACTCACAGGGATTACTTTAACATCACAGTAACTTAATCATTTGAAACTTTGGCCATGTTTAATATAAACATCTGAAATTGTAACATTTTATATATATATATGACAGAAAATAAGGAAAGGCATATTAGGTCCCCTTTATTTAACTCCTTAACATCTAGTTTTCCCTTTTAATTTCCCCTTAAGTATCTTAAAAGGTGGAAAAATGTCTTGTTCCACTCTGTCTGACAGCATCATACAGTATGTAGCATATTCTCTATCCGCTTGTTCCAACTCTTTATTGAAACACTGTGACGTTTACACTGTGACTCCGTGTTTGTATCCATCAGATGGACATTAATACCGCTTTTGAGCGTCATTTTATAAATTCTTATAAAGTTCAGCCTGTCCCGTTTGGTATCTTGGGAAACTGGGATCTCTACCACAAGTAAATAAAAGTTCTGTTGGTGTGAACAATGTTTGACTGAAGTGAGTTTGTATTGACTGACCAACCAACAAGCAACATTGCCTTTTAAAAAGGTAAAAGTACTTTATTGTCACATACACATACATACATGTAGTGAAATTCATTCTCCGCATTTAACCCGTCCCTCAAGGGAGCAGTGGGCAGCCATTTACAGCACCGGGGGACCAACTCCAGATCTGAGCCAGTGCCTTGATCAAGGGCACTGACTGGAGAACCTAGTACATGTTTTTTGGTGGTGGGGGAAACCGGAGCACCTGCAGGAAACCCACGCAAACATGGGGAAAACATACAAACTCCACACAGAAAGGCCCGGAACGACATGGATTTGAACCCAGAACCTTCTTGCTGTGAGGGCACAATGCTAACCATTGGGCCACCATGCTGCCCCTTTTAAGGGGTCAACACTGACAAAACGGAGAGAGGAATAGATAAGATTGCACATTTTTATGGCGCTAACCCACTGCTAGTACCAGCTCTACTCGGCTCGGCCGCGGTGCCCCGTTCTCCTTTTTCCATTGTAGATTTAGTACCGGCTCATGCGTGAGGCGAGCGTGGCTGGTCGTCATTTTTAGGAAAACCAAAAAAGGCGAGTAGAGTCGAGGCGAGTCCAGCAGGTACCATGTAATGGAAAAACGCCATTAGAGTGTAGACCTAAACGTACCTTGGAGGAGGGAGAAGTATGCATCCGTGGCACTTTTCATGATCTCAGGGTTGCAGGTGACATCAGTGAACATCTCCAGCAGTCTCGCCCTGGTTGTCCTCAGGTCACTGAATGTGTCAAACAAATAGCAATCAACTGGTGCTCTAAAACTATGCTGATCATTACAGTACACAGACAGATTATATCAAACAAGACATTGCCATGTGTAAGGCAATGAGGTGACTTACGGTAGATCAAATTACGGTAACAGTAGCCAGTAATGCAGTGTTTTCCCTAGCTTTGTGGAAGACTTAGGTGCACGTAATTGGCAGGGGGTTAAAGGGTAACTACTGTTTTCTTTCAACCTGGATTAAGCAAGATCGCTGCAGTCGGCAGCAGCGAAACAAGCTACAATGTAAGCTAATAGGACAATTGTCCAGCTTGTATTTACCTTCACAAGAGTGCTCGTTTTGCCAGTGACGGGCTCAGATTAATATTCTAAGTATCTGACAACATTATGGAAAGGATCCCTTCAGAGACAGACATCTTTGAGACCTTTCTGTTTAAACGTACAATATGTAACTTTCTGCCGAAACAAAACCAAAACAATGGATTGTAAACACAGACGTTTGATGACGTTGGGAAGTTGCGTGGAATTATGGGAGTTTTTATTGCTAAACACTATCGTTGATTAAAATGCATCTGTTCACGGAGGAGTTTACCCATTCAAGTTACGTTTATTCATGTCATGCTAATAAAATAGCTGCAGTACACACAACATAATTATGTTTTTCTTGATTCAATCTGTATTGGCAGCTAGCTGACCAGTTAGCTAGTGAGCCAGCAAGCTAACATTAGTGGCTAACGATAGCAGGTTTAACCACACTATCACAGTATATTTCACATGCCAATGTCACCTTTTGGATTTTACCGGGCGGACGGGGTTTGTTGTAACGCTACCTAGCTACTCAACGAGGCTGAGAGACGGGTGTGGGTGGGGATTGCAGGGGGACTCTCCGCGGCGGTGATGATGTTCGATTGCTGTTGTTAGCAGCATGAGAACATCTCCCAGCTGCCCGATCTCCCCCTTCACTTTTCTGTTATCTTAACTATTCGTTTTGGTGCTTAACCCACCTGTTGTCGGGTTAATTTAGCTAGCTAACTGTAAAGACAGCTAAATGCGAAGGGGGGAGAAATTCGACAGGGAGGAACAAACACTGATAGCTAACATTATGGATGGCCGATGTTGTCACTAGGATGCCTGGGTCTGCTATTCTCCGTTTCCCGACGCTTCATTAAACTGCTGTTAGCATCGTTAACACCCGGCACCGGCTGGGGCTAACGGTAACTAGCTATTGCTACATGTATCATCCCGAATGAAGTCTCTTTGTGCCGGGGGAGTGAGGCAGGCAGAGCGGGGTGTGCTAGCTGGCTAAATTAGCATTAGATTAACCGTCTATCTATACAGCTAACGTTAACGTTACTTGTGAACTTATTCGTGGGTTAGAGCAGTGCTGCTTTTAGCCATGGTCAAAACAATCATACTACTAATAACTTTATGAGCGTGATGAACGATGCTGTAACCCTATAATGTTATCCACCAAGTGTTAGCTAGCATTAACGTTAGCTACTTGTCAACCAGCACATACACTGTAGTAACATTAAACTGGATTAATATTGATATGTATCAATAAATAAGGTTTCTGCTGTATTACTGTGTTGCAAAGTGGCATGTAATTAATCACAAAATGATGCATTTTGGCAGAAAAAGCAGTGTTACCAGTTTTTTTTTGTGACATTGTATGATTTACAATTACTCTCGAAAGTAGCATCTGGGTGCTCATGTTGACGGAAGTTACGAGTAACTAGATGGTGAAAGGTTATGACGCCACTGACGGGCGACTAAATGAAACGTGACGTGTCTGAAAATAAAATAACAGATTTCTCTGGGTTTGCCATTTGATGGAAACATTTGGGATAGTGTAACTACACAACTCAAAAAAATATATAACATAGGTATGGTCGTTTTTAGACATTTTAATGCAGAAAAGTTACATATTGTACCTTTAACCAGAAACAGCTCTGAAGTCGATAGCGCTGAACCCACCAGACTCCATTTAAAAAAGCAATACTTTTAGCGTGTATAGAGCCAACATATTTTCACATGTAATTCGGTAAACTATGTGTTTATTTCAACCACAACTAGAGTTGTGATGGTTGGAAAAGTGGAAAGACGACCCAAAATGACTTTTCATAGTTTTATTTTGTTTCTGTCGACTTTGAATTAAGTGTATTTTACGATGCTAAAATTACTGTTTATTTACATGGAGTCTGGTGGGTTTAGCGAACTCTGGAAAAGCTAGAGCAGATAATAAATAAATGACACTCAAAAAGCTTAAAGACCAAACTTGCTAAAGAAGTCCACTGAGGACCAACTACAGTACAATCATTAGATCTGAGAAACGTCTTTAAGTTACATTCATTTGGCTTAGGTGGTCCCCAAAACAGCTTGGGTGCTGCACCTAAGACTTATAATAGTAGGGAAAACCCTGGCATGCCATAGGACATTACATCATTACACATAAACAATGAACTACGGTATTTCTGTACGTCATCATGGTGACAACCACAATCCAAGTTGTCCTCAATGAATTAATGGATATAAGACATACTTGCATATCTTATTGGCAGCGGGGCTCCCTGCCACTCCATAAAAATTAAAGGAAACGGGCGCTGTTGCCTTCAGTGGGTTTCGGTGAAACCAATGTGCCATCCTGTGGATGAGGACACACCTTAGGAGGTTAAAAAAAAAGGGTTACAAGCAGTTAATGAATGAGTTGTATTTCTGGTATTAACACATTTTTGGGACAGTGGAATAGAAAGCCTCCCAAATATATAATAATACATTTAAGTGAGGTATTTATTGTGTAGGCAGCTTTAGCTAGCTTATGTGTCATCTTGGCTAACGTCATTTTACCATTACGGTCCCAAAACTGGCTAGCGGCCGTGCTGGCATTCTCAGAAAACACTCTTTGCCCCTTTTCCAAAGTTACCTTGGTGAAAAAAAGGATACAAAGCATCTGACGTTACCTTGGGCTGCCATGAATAGTGTTTTTAACAATTACTTGTCTGCCTGTTGTAGACAACAGTCCGTTACGTAAGCTACGGCGAGCAACAGCTAACGGCTAACACTGGCTACATCTAGCTAGAAACGTAAACATGGTTAATTGAATTGACGTGACAACTGACTGATGATACGGCAAAATAAATGGATTGAATTCGTTTATATCAAGTATACGTCTAATTACCTGTCGTTCCGGCGCTGTAGATTTGAGGTTTGATAGTCCTTATTGAAAGTCTGACACTGACAACAACTTAGTTCCGGAAATAAACACGGAGTAAAAGCTGACCAATGAAAGCACACGATTTAGTCATATGACTTGCGTCCGGAAAATACGTCAGGTCTCCGATCAGCCTCTCTTTTGTTCAGGGTTCAGTCATGGATGTATTAACAGCTGTCAGATCAGTCACTGATCTTCTGTCTAGAATTAGCGTTTTTGTATAACTAGTTATGTTATATTTGCTGAGTTTCCATCATTTCCTCAAATGTTTTCTGGTAAAACCTAGTTTGATAATAATTATGGGCAATGCTCTCAGAGTTACTGTGCTTCAGTTTAGTTTGTTCTGTTAATATGCAGCTGTTGACTTTAAGATACATGTCCTTGACAGAAACTTCTAACATAAGAGATGAAACTGAAGACCCAACTTGTAGGCCTGTCTGAAGACAGATTTGACTTTCTTTTTTTTTTTGTATTTTCAGTAAACCTCCTTTGTAATGACCTAAAACCGCCAGGTTGCTACTGGAATTAACTGAAAGTGTACAAATTGAACCCTATTTAAATTAGAACCAAACGTAAAATAAAATGTGTGAGACAAACAATGAAAGTTCAGCCTTTTATTGTTTCCATTTGGCAGACAATAGGTGAACAATGAACAGCTATTTCAAGTGATTATCAGAAAGAAAACCAAAAAGTTGGTCTTATTATCTACCCACTAAGGAATCATCCTGCATACACACACACACACACTTCAGTGAAGTCATTTTTACAAAGTACTGTTTATTTATTAGGCCATCTTTGCCATGTTCCTTAAAACAAATTGTGCTTTTCGACAAATAGACTATTTCATTATCACATTAATTTCATATTATTTTACCAGGAATCTCCATAAGGCACACTGAGGTGAACTAATATCAGATTGAACCACTTATCTGGAGCCGCTGTCACCCGTTACAAGATGCCAGAGTGATGAAATTATTTTCCCCTAATTGTACAATGAAGATTTTTGTGAAATTGACATTCACATTCCATTTTCCCCTCAACATCTCATGAAGAAAGACATCAAATATATACAAGTCCCCAGCACTTACAAAACGCATTTGTACTTTGTCAACAACAATGTTATCAGTGCACCTTTAAAAATCTCTTTTAAAAATAGAACAAATGACAATCAAGGCACTTTTGGTCAGCTTTAAAAAGGGCAATAATCACATCAATATGCTTGTGTTGATAACTAATTCAAATTAAATAACACAACTTCAGCTATAGTTGGATTATTAGTGAATGCCAGAAAAAAGGTACAGAACACCACAATTTTTTATAAAACCCCAAAACAATTCATTCCATTTTCATTTGGATGTGATATCACAAAATATATTCTAACAGAGAAGGTGCAAATACAGGAATGCCAAAAATCACAGATCCCCCTGATGTTTGCAGAACAAAAAGGATCTTGAACAAGACTCCAAAAGGTCACTTTCCACCTATCGGAACGCAAATAAGAGTCACAACCAAAAGAAGAAAAAGCCAGCTCTCTTGTTGCAACCAGGGATCATTACAGTGGGGAGTAGGAGACTGATTAAGTAAGTGGTACCAGTTGACCTCACCTCAAAAGAAAAAAAAAAAGACCCCTGGTTTAAGTAACACAAATTCCATTATATGCATTAAATCATTTTTTGACATTAAAGTCAATGGTCAACTTGAAAAAAAGACAGTTGCTGTATAAACTACAACTTTCCCCAGTCTATTTAAGATTGTCTTACAATTATAATAAGTCTTTTTTTTCTTCTTTTTTTTAATTAAACCTATACGTCTGTACAGTACAGTCTTTTTTGTTGTTGCAATTTATAAATCGTACCATTAAAAGAGCACATGCAAAAGCATTCCAGCTGAATGGGTCATAAAAGAAATGCCAGGCAGGCATTCATCACACACTAACACACTGAACTTGTTGGGAATAAACTGCGTATTAACTACATCCTGTGCAACGTTCCCAGTCAAGAAAAAATATATTTGCAAATTTGTGTGTGTGTGTGTGTGTGTGTGTGTGTGTCTGTCTCACCAGGTCTTTCTGCTTTATACTCCTTATGAGAATTGTGCCGTTTCCTTCAAGGTGGTGCTGATCTTCTAGATCAGACTACAGTTGGTAGTAAGTGTTTGTCTGTGTAACAGAATATCACCTTCTTGAATGTCTGCTGTCTTTACCGCCTTTCTGTTTAACCTCTGGAATAAAAACTATCCCTTTTGTGAAGCAACTTCTGTGTGTGGGTCCTCTACTCTCTCTGTGTGTGTGTGTGTGTGTGTGTGTGTGTGTACACTCTGATATAGTTTACACTTAATCCCCATCACTGTGCAATTAAATGTAATCTAATGTTTTGGCTTGTGAAGACACCCAGAGACACAGTAAACAAACCTGGCAACATGATTGCCTGCATTCAACACAACTTTAAAAAAAAAAAAAAAAAAAAAAAAAGTCTTTGGCAACTTTGCAGCTTTGGCGATTAAAAATAAAAACATACAAAACGAGCTGTAGTCTAGTTGTGTACCAGCAGCATTTTTTGGGATTTGAGTCGGTCCCTTTTCTTGGAAGATCTTGCTGGAAGAGAGCATTAGCACACTCCCGAGTGAAAAACGCAACCCACTGCGGCCTCCGAAACCCTGAAAAGTTATGAATGAATGGCACATCTGCAGAATACCAATGACGAATATGACTGAGAGAAATGTTGGGAGTTCAAAGACGTTTGGCATAGTTTTTGCATAGAATATGGTCTCGGACGTCCCCCCATCCTCCGTTCTTCATGTGCGCCTTGTGCTCCACTCCTTCTGCACCATTAAGGACAAGAGACGGCGGAAAGAGGCCGTCGTTGGCCGCTAGAAGGCTCTCCTCTACTTTCTGCGAGGCCCATTCTGGCCTGCAGTTTTCCTTCTGGTGAAGGCCACAGTCTCCTGTGTGGAGAACCCTGGAGCCCTGTGCCACGAGCACTTTGACGGGCTTTGATATGCAGGTTCCCGACAGGTGCTGCAGAGTCCAGTCCCAGTTGTAGTCGTCATAGGTGCAGAATTCGTTGTTGCAGCCCATCAGCTTGTAGTACACCTCCCTGGAGATGGCCATGCCTATGTTGTGTTTAGTGGACATCCACCCAGTGGTCAACACCTTATTGGACAGTCTGGTGAAATCGGTCAGGCCATTGTGGTTACCTAAGGACAGCATGTCACAATCCGGGCAGCTGCTCTTCCTGAACTCCATCATTGATTTATAGAAATGGAAAAAGTCCGGTAAGATGTAGTTGTCCTCCTCCAGAAAGACTACAAAGCCACTGTAGCCCTGCAGCACCTGCACTCGCTCCCACACAAAGTGCAATTTCCACCACCAGTGGTGTTTTGTTTGAGTGATGAACGCCTCCCTGTAGTGTCCATACGAGTCCGGGTGCTCTGCGTTCAGGCATCCTGTTTTGAGAGCGTTGTCCTTGGATATGTCTCGAGGGCAGTCCCGCGGATCCTTTCCAGGAAACTCATTGGGATACAGCTGAGTGCTGAAGGGGAAATAAATTTCCAGGACTTTGCAGAAAGTTATCCCTTGCACAATGGCGTTCATTTCCTCTGAAAAGTAGTCATGGCTAAAGATGAGGAGAAAGCTGTGGACTTCAGCCGCTTTCTCCAGTGACTTGATGAGCAGTCTGAGGTATTCAGGCCTGTTGTGGACCTGCACAACCAGCACCAGTCTAGGCTCCCCTGGGAACCTATCCGCATTGTGAACACACTGCCTGTAATTGGCATTGTAAACGGACTGTGTCAACTCTGCAAGCGAGCCGAAGTTAAACTTCGCCATGGCACCAGAGCGCGTGCACTGATCAACCAGAACGGCGTTATTATTAGGTCCAGTGGTGTCATTATCGGTAACTAATAACACACGTGTTGAAAACAGAAGAGTCACAACTACAAAGGAAACACCCAACAGCGCGAGCAGATTCCTTTTGAGCAGCCGAAACCTCATTTTTTTTTTCTTGTTTTGTTTTTTTTCCAGAAAGTAAAAACAGACTTTGGAACACAACGGCAACGTCTTTCATTCACCTTATCGCGTGCGCCGTCATTGTAAACTTTGTTTGCAACGCCGTTTCCTCGTAACTCCCAACTTGTTGCGGTGAGTGAATGAACAAGTCCAACGTCGCGCGACTTCAAACCAAATGTCAAACGTTTCCTGATGGCTGCCTTTCCTCGCGCAGGACTGTCTTTCCGCTTGAAAAGCGTGCTATTTGCCACAACAGTCGCTTCACCCTCTTGTATTGGCCACCTGTGGAAAAAGCAGAACGAAGCGAACGGTGTAAGCGTTGTATACAAGTCATGTGTTAATTTGGCGTTGAAAGAAAGAAAAAAGAAAGAAGCTATGTCACCGCTGTTAGCTAATTTTGACTTACCCAAACTAGGTGTTATGTGTCAACACGCTCATACCAGGAAGAGGATGATGGGACCATGATCCATCTTGGGTACAATTTATTGACTGCTGACGTGTACAATCCAGCCAACGGGGGGAGAGACTGAGCTCCTGCTCAACGAATCATTGTCTTACCTATAGTTGTGTGCAGCTGCGTAATATGAGACGTATATGTAAAGCAGGCACTATTTGACTAGTGAACACTGAACAGTAGGCAAATCTCTAGAAAATGGTCACCTTTTACGGCAATAACATTGGACCAATTTGTCTTGTTAGTCTACAGTATCACAAGTAATTAGTGAGCACTGAGCAGTGGTGGAATGTAACTGAGTACATCTACTCAAGTACTGTCCTTAAGTAGCCTGCAATTTTGAGGTAGGCCTACTTGTACTTAGTAGTCTTTTCTTTTCATTCCACTTTCTACTTCTATTCCACTACATTTCAGAGAGGAATAGTGTACAGCTTTATACTAGTTACTTTACATATTAAGATTTTTGCACACAAAACACATGTAGTTTATAAAATATGATTTCTTTTTTAAATATAAATGAAACTGCCCAACAATAAATAGACCTACAAGTCCAATTGAAAGGATTAGCCGATCGGATCGTTTCCAGTCTCTAAAATGTCAGGATTTTTCTGCATCAAGTGCAAAACAAGATTTAAAGATATAGAAGGCTAGTATATAGGCGTAGTAGAAATAAGATTTTCAGTTTTGACTATGTTACTGACTATGCTATAAAAAAAAAAATACAATTAACAAAATATAATAAGAATGAAATGTATAAAAGGATTAGTGTTTTTGGAAGGAAGTATACTGGACTTTACGGGGCAACACTTTTTTCCTCCGACTGTTCACGTTTGACTGGTTGAGTTGGAATTGTTTTATGTTGAAATCCCACCCAAACACATAACAAAGGGTGTAATACTTGAAACTACAAGACAGGAAACGTGATACCCTTGATAGTGGAGGGGGGTGCATAACAACAGGAGAAGGAACAAGAGATGCAGGGACTGGTGTCAGATACTGGGACAGTATGCTTAAATACGACACTGTAGCGTTGGAGAATACCTGTGCTGTTTGTTACGCTATGCCAAACCCCTTGTCAACAATATTTCCAAATCACTCTGGGTTACATTGTTCAAAAAGAAAATTGGATTTATAAGTAATATTTGATTTGTTTTCCTCAATCACATGTCTGTCACATGTCTGTCACATGTCTGTCACATGACACAGGCTGCATGGGAAGTTTGAATTCAGCAGTCCATGTCAATGTTCCGTTTTTTTTTTTTTAATCTTTGGATTGCTGTGGTATAAAACCATAGACTGTACAGTCTATGTATAAAATACACAGATTGTACTGGTGAATGAAGCCCTACATCAAATGATGTGGGAGACAGATATAACGCTCTATTGAAAAAATGCACCTTTCCAGTTTATGGTGTTAACATTGAGCACCAAAATATCAAAATTGGGTCAGACCCTAAAGTCTGGAAGTCTTTTTTTTTTTTTTTGCAAAAAATTGCAAGTAGTGGGCTGTTTTTAAATGTGACGTGTACTCTTTATCATCCCCCGCAGGCTGTCATGCTCCACTCATGGTTAATGAAGACGTCCCGCCTGTAGGCCTGTTGTTGCTGAAGCTGCTGGACCACTTCTTCCAGATAACGCAAACAGCCTGGCTGTGTGAGCCAGTGAGAAAAACTGTCCCACTGCCTCAAATAATTCCACAGAATCTGCTATTTTCAGGAAATAGTGAGTAGGCAAAAACCAGTGGTGGAATGTAACTCTAATGGCAATTTGTCCTCAGATTGAAAATCAAACCGCCACGAGGCACCGAAGGAGTGAATTTTTACGCAGTTCAGAAACGTTCATTGACCAGGCATTAGATGACGTTTTATCCAGGGTTGGAGAGGAACAAACGTTAAAACAAAGAACAATGGCGTCTCTCTGTGTCTGGTAAAAAAACCCATCTGCCATCCCCGGTGTCTATAACTGCTACATCCCTGATTACCCAGCTATGTAGACTTCACCTGGTGGTTAAGACTGAATGGTATACTTTCAAAACAAAAGCATTAACAGGTACTTTAAGTAAGTCAAATAAAGATACTAATGATATAGTTAAACTTATGTAGCTGTATAATTCAAACCAAACAGAAACAAAATTAAAAAAAAGGTACATATTTTACCATTAATTATAACAAAACAACAGTAACAGTAACTACTGTAAGTGCATTTACTCAAGTACTGTAAATACTTTTTCATGCCACTTTCTACTTCTACTCCGCTACATTTCAGAGAGAAATATTGTACTTTTTACTCCACTACATTCATCTGACAGCTTTAGTTACTTGTTACTTTACAATTTTAGATTTCTGCACACAAAACACATGTAGTTAATAAAATACGATTTTTTTTATTTATTATAAATTAAACTACCCAACAATATACAGGCCCACAAGTCCAGCTGAAAATGATAGAACAGTTTGGGATCGTTTCCAGTTTCTAAAATGTTTGGATTTTTCTGCATACTTTTACTTTAAATACTTTAAGTACATTTTCCTGATGGTACTTACATACTTTTACTTAAGTATTAAAGTGGCCATATTATGCTAATTTTCAGGTTCATAATTGTAATTTGAGATTGTATCAGAATAGGTTTACATAGTTTAATTTTCAAAAAACACCATATTTGTGTTGTACTGCACATTGCTGCAGCTCCTCTTTTCACCCTGTGTTCAGGTCTCTGTTTTAGCTACAGAGTGAGACCTCGCAACTTCTGTAACATCTTTGTTGTCAGTCGCACATGCGCAGTAGCTAGTTAAGGATTACATGAGCTAGCTATCTGTTTCTCCAACTTCGGCCTGTACAAGTCAGGATGAGCCGGGAGACTTCTTCTAAACGAGGGCGCACTTCCAACTTTGCGTGGAATACCTGCAGAACAGCGACATGGAAGTAGTTGTATACAAATCATTTTGTAGATTAGGGTGAATTTTTGTGTGTTGTAGCAGTGTTTTGCCATTGAGAACGCACTAGCATGCTAACGGTTAGCCCCCTAGGCCCCTCGTCTCGGCTAGTTACGTAGAAAGCCGTGCAGATTTTGAACAGCTCACCCGGACATTGAAGGCAGGACACATTCAGAAACCGTATCTCACTCAAAACAGCATGGATGGTTTTTTTTCAAAGTTTGTATGCGTGTGGAAGTACCAGAGACACAAAATAACACCCCAAATCCCAGAAAAAGTGATTTTTTCATAATATGGGCACTTTAACTAAAGAATTTCAATGCAGGACTTTTATTTGTAACAGAGTATTTTTACAGTGTGGTATTAGTACTTTTACTTAAGTAAAGGATCTGAATACTTACACCACTGGCAAAAACAGTGACATATAAATATTTTCCAAGATTTTATCCATGTGTATCAGACACCATTCTCAAGCTGGAAAATAAATGTGTTTGGAAATCCTCAAAGTTTGTGGACAGGCCGCTAACATTCAGATGCTAAAGAAGTGCTGCCATAGCCCAGACATTGTGTGGTGTGTCATGGAAGCTAATTCTTGTACCTCAACCTCACTCCCTGCACCCCTTCCTATGCGGCCCTCCCAATACACCAATAATCCTGTTCTATCCTCACTGAAAATTTGGAAACAGTTCAGAAATCACTATAGATTAAAATCCCCTTCTGTCCTCACTCCCATATTCTGCAACAACCATCTGTTCTTACCTTCCAGGGTAGACAAAACATTTGCACATTGAAAGTGGATGGGCCTGGTCTCTTTTAGCGACCTTTACGTAGATGACACCTTTGGAAACATTACTGACCTTACCGTGAAATTTGGGATTCCAAAATCTAGGTCTATTCAGACATTTCCAGTTGCGTAATTTCACCAAAACACAATTCACTTAATTTCCTACATTACCTGAAAAAAAACGTTGTTAGAAAATATCATGTCCTCCTCAGTATAACAAAATAGTATCTCTTCAATCCATGGTCTTCTTTCATTTCAACTCGCTCCTCTTTTATGGCTTAAGGATGCTTGGGGAAATGAGCTAGGTCTCACACTGGATGAGGTCTGGTGGAGAGAAGTTTTACTTAGAATTAACACTACTTGTATTTGTGCACGTATGAGTCTCATTCAATTCAAAATGGTCTTCAGACTTCACTATACAAGGGCCAGACTGAAAAAACTATTCCCTGATACAGATGAATTCTGCATCAGGTGCTCTACAGCAGACCATACACACACTTTTTTCTCCTGCCCTAAGCTAGACTCTTTTTGGACATCCTTTTTTGACACCCTCTCTGTAGTCCGTAATATCCCTATGTCCCCATGCCCCTTGATTGGTATATTTGGTGTGTCTCCTATTGTGGGACGATGTACTAGCTACCAAGCTGATGTTATTGCATTTGCTGCTCTGATAGCCAAGCGTCAAATACTACTACAGTGGAAGAGCCCAAAGCCACCTAGCACAAATTCCTGGTTAGAAGAGGTAATGTCATTTTTACACCTAGAAAAAAATCAAACATACTGTCAGAGGATCCCTGAAGAAATTTCATAAAACCTGGGGCCCCCTCCCTTCTTATCATACCTGCAAACTAGTCGCTTTTCGGCGAAAATCGCCGTTTTGAATGGGAAAATGTCATCCACGTGAATCGTGTAGATCCGAAGAGTTTTTATTTGCCTTAATGACCGTTGCCTTACCGGACCGAATTGCAACGCGAATTTCGGTGCCTTATTTAGGTGCCACTGAAATACCTGCGCTTCTCTGATGTTCTAAAAACAGACGTTAGAGGCAACCTAAACATCGCCGCATGTCACGCTAGTTAACACTACACTTGGCAGCAGGTAACATTAGCCTACCGTTAGCTAGCAGCTGGAGTAAACACGGTTAAAATGCTTACAGCTAAACGGTGTAAAAGTTTGTCTGTATTTCACTGAAGAGGAACGTATTACAGTGTGCAGCTGCTGTTGTCGGAAAAACAACACAGATGTTGCGTTCACTTCAAACTCGCCTCGCCAGCCTCGTGGTGCATTCAAAGTTATTGTAAAATACCCTTTTCCCATCCAGTGGTTGTTTTTGTGAGGAATTTACTGGTGAAATAAGTTATTGGGGGGGTATAAAATGTGTCACCTTTTTCAGCCCTTCTGAGTTTGCAGGTATGTCTTATACAAACCATCTATCCTCAGCTATTGGTTGACCCCCCCCCTTTTTTTTTTCTTTACTCTTTATTTATTTATTTATTGTATTTTATTATCTGTGTACTTACTTATTCTTTAATTACCTATTCAGTTTTCTTTTCCTTTACCTGTCAGTACAATCCTGTGCATCACAATGAATAGGACACGGGGACGGGCCGAGAGGGAGGGGGGAGGGGGGGGTGGGTAAGTTAGATGGATGGAAGATACATGTTTAGTATCTGGTTAAAGGGGAAGATTAAGAGAGGTGTGATATATTATGTGCACCGTTTAAAAACAAGAAAAATGTCAAACCTGCTACTTTTGGACATTCCCAATACAGCCTGTAATACTTTTTGAGGTTTGATCAACGTATTTGGAAAAAAAAAAAAAACAGTTTGTGGACAGATATGTCATAGACAACAGAATTACTGAGCAGTTTTAGTGTTTGAGTATACTGCAAAATATTTTTTTTATTCTGAGAGGCCCAATAAAAAGGTACATAAGTCCCAAACACTGCCCATTTGTAAATGTAACCTAACCTGAGCGAGTTTAACAAAACAAAACAGACAGGTATTGCGTTGTGACAAAAATGTTGGAAAAAGCTTCAAACACTTGGAAAAAAATAAATAAAAAAGTGACAAAAAAAACAGAAAAAGTATCGGAAAAAAAGCAATTTTTAATTTTGTCCCAGAAAAGACAAACAAAAAGTTGCACGGTCGACGGGAAGACAGCACAAGGGTTAAACCATTTGCATCAAAAGTGCTGTTTTAGTATTTCTGTGTTGAAAGCTGAGTGACCTTGCAAAAAGCACAGGATGCCCTGAAGGCAGAGCGCATAACGTGGAAGAGATATGGAGCCTGACCAGAGAAAAGAAGAAAGCTACTGATTGTGCGAACCGTATAACTAACTTGACCCCCTACTCCTTTAAAAAGCCACTGTTGAGGTCACTCGTCAGTCATTTTCTGTACTTACACCGAGTGCTGTAAACTGACTCTAAAGTAAAGTAAGCTTAAAGAAACAACTCCAGTGATTTTGTCCATTCTTTGATAACTAATTCCAGTGACAGTTTCCTAAGAATTTCCTGGAAAGGAACTGACATATAACCATATTTACCAGAAGTGGTAGTCTGATACTAATTATAATGGGAAATAGAGACAATGTTGAATAAGTACACTTCGAGGGGCGTCGCTGTGGTTCAAGGACTACCGTGTAAACCGCTACATGTCCGGTTGAAATACAGCCGAAGAGTTTAGTTGCATGTCATCCCCCTCTGTCTCTTCCCATTGCCTGTCTGCACTTCTATAATATACTGTCAGGTGAAGCAAATATTCCCTCAAATAGGGTCATTTTAAAAAGAGTACACTAGAGTAAATTAATTCAAATCAATGAAATATCTCTCAATGATAAAGTTTCTGATTCTGTGAACTCTTAACCCTATTGTTGTGTAACGGCTCAAAAACGTAGGATTGTTTGTATCAGCTTGATTGACTTTTTCCTAATTTTAATAAGAATTGCATATAATCATGATTTTGACCTAATGGCATGTTTCACATGTCCCCTACAGAAAATGAGTTGTAAACCAGAAAACGTTTTCAATTTTAAGGTATTTTACTGCAAATAGACATACAGTTTCTTACTGTATTATTTGAATTTACAGTAATATACTGGCAGCAGTGTCATTCCCGCCTTTTCCTTTATTTTCCCTGCATTGGGCTTGAGTGCTGTCAATCTGACAATTGTGATTTCCATTGGCTCAGAGTACTGTGACTTGGCTGCCTGTTCTGCCAGTCTTCCCAGCAGTGTCACATGACCAATTCATGTTTCCATGATGACTATCCGAAATTCTGATACCATGGTGGAACAAGTACTGGAAAGTGGCAGACTGAGCCTATAGAAAATGTGTATTGTATTCGGATGTACAAATTGTTGAAAACAAGAGAAATTAATAATGAATGTGATTTGTTTTATTTAGCAGAATTACATTGTGTCATTCTATCCGATATTTCCTATATTTCCAAGCAGATTTTCTATTCTGTATTCTGATAAAATGTGAGAGGGGGGAGGATATTGGGGTCAGTGGATCTGAGGTTGCGGGTAGGAGTGTGTCGGTGCAGGAGGTCAGGGAGTAGGAGATGGACAGGTTGTGGAGGGCTTTGTAAGCAATGAGGAGACTTTTGAACTGGATTCTTTGTTGAATGTGGAGCCAGTGGAAGTTTTGAAGGACTGGGGTGATTTGATGTTGGGTGTGCGGGAGTGGATGAGCAGACGGGCAGCTGAGTTTTGAATGTCTTGTAGTTTGTTGAATATTTTTGTGGATGTGCCGAAGAGAATGCTGTTACAGTAATCCAGTCTTGAGGTGATGAAAGCGCAGATGAGCATTTCAGCCGCGGAGAAAATCTAATAAAAAAAATGAATGTAGATAACCCTTTATTTAAATACTTTTAACTTTGGCATTTGGCACATCCAGGGCCGTTTCTAGCTATTGGCTCTTGGTTTAAAATAACTCACCGTTGTCGGCTACGGCCGCTGAACAGGCTACATGTTTTAAACAGCTGTGGCCGCTTGCCTGGTCCTCCGGTAACGTTAGCCGTTAGCAGGGTTAAGGCTGTTTTATGCTTCTGCGTCAACTCCGCGCCGTAGCTACGCTGTCGCTCCTACGGCGTCGTGACCCTTTCGGAGTTCTGCGTCGGGGTTGAACGCGTTTCTTTGCATCGCGATGCTTTTCACCGCCAGAACACTAGGGGGCGTGTGGTTTCCGGAGGGTCAATCGCGAAACTCAATGGCCAGCGTCATGTTAGCAAGCAAACTTTAGCACAACTGCCCACAAAGTACAACTTGCTGGCGAAGTGCTAATTTCAAAACGTTGCTGACATATAGACACTTTACAAATGGATAACCCCGTCATTGTAACCAAAATACGTCTGAGTTTATTTGCAAAGCTTATGTCAGTGAACTAGCATTTTACTACTCCCCACAGTAGGCTGCTTGAAACATCCACTATCAACACACAGGACGAGTTGACCAATCACAGTCCTTGCGGTCTGCATCGTCTCGACGCAAAGTTAAAAAATGTTTTCAGTTGGGTAGAATCTATCTCCGTTGATCCTGTTTGTTTGTTTGTTTGCTGCTTTCATGGCTGTACTGACGTGACAGCTGTAGCGCGCTGGGTTTATGTTTTTACAGGTATATCTGGCTACTCGGCCTGGCTGTCAAACTGGGCAGTTGATATCAACACACAGGCCGAAACACAAACAGACATTCCGTCACGGAACGGAAATTTCAAAAGGAGAAAATACTAGCATTAGCATTTTTGTCAGAAAAGATAGAATATCAAATTAGCATGTTTCCTTAATATCTGATGACGCATTAGGGTCATTATTGGATTTATTATAGTAAATATATATATATATATATTAGATTAGAGAAGGAACAACACATGACGTTATCATTTAATCTAAGCTGCAGATATTATATCACTTAAAACCTGGCCTACAGCAGTCTTAAATGAATGTAAAGTCTTAAAAATGTAAATCTATTAAACCATGGGATTGAATACGACTTCAAATCAGGATGTGCATTTGTTGTCAATACTTCTGCAGTTCCCAGGTTTTAGTGAAACCCAGGCAGCCCAGTCCCGTTGCAGCTGGGGTTTCTCATGTCCTGCAGCAGGCCCCTTGTGTCCCATCAACAGCCCTCAGACTCTCAGCCAGGAAAACACACACACACACACACACACACACACACACACACACACACACACACACAATTGAAACACTTTATAAGCAGTGGTGGAATGTAACTAAGTACATTTACTCAAGTACTGTACTTAAGTACAAATTTGAGTTTCTATTCATGCCACTCTCTACTTCTACTCCACTACATTTCAGAGAGAAATCTTGTACTTTTTTACCCCACTACATTCATCTGACAGCTTTAGATACTTTACAAATTAGGATTTCTGCACACACACAACACATGTCGTTTATAAAATAAGATTTAATAATAATAAATTAAACCACCCAACAGTATACAGGCCTACAAGTCCAGGTGAAATGATTAGACGATTAAACACTTAGTTGATTGACAGAACTGTTTTGATAGTTTCCAGTTTCTACAATGTGAGGATTATTCTGCATTGAGTACTTTTACTTTTAATACTTTAAGTACATTTCCCTGATGATATTTACATACTTCTACTTAAGTAACATTTTCAATGCAGGACTTTAGGGGGGAGTGTTGAGACGGTGCAACGGACGAGGGAGCCTGAAACACATTCACAGAAGCAATCCATGGAAACATAAATGTCTTTAAAGAGCCTCTTTCCAAACCATGCAAGGGTATGCATGTTTGTTTTTTTTCCCTAATTCTCTGACTTTCTACAAGCCCTGTCTTTAAGTTCATCATACAATAACACTGTCTTGTTAAGTTATTTTCTTTCTCACTTCCCTTGTTGGAAGAGGGCAAAAGACCATGGCCAAAATAATCATCACTCAGCGTGTTTTGTGTTTTTTTTCAGTTTCCATGTGACTGTTCCTGTTTTCCTGTGATGAATGTTTCTGCTAAACCTCAGGGAGGGAGTTTAACATTGTCTGCAGACGTTTGTGCAAAGGCGAACAAAAAGGAGGGAGCAAATCACAGCGGCCTTGAACATGAACTAAAAACAAGACTAAAATAGACTGTGTGTTGATCCAAGTGGAATTAAAAACAATGTCTTGTGTGTATTCAGTTTATACCAAATTACTCTTGTACTTGTATAAACCTCTCTTAAAACCAAAACTAAGTTTTGACTGAAGTGAATCACATCTCTGACAGATCAGAAGTTGCATGTTCTCTACATTCATTAATCAGAAAACTGCATAACTGTTAAAAACATCTGCTATTGCACAAAGGCAGAGATCGGAAATAATAAAATACATTGAAAGTATTGCGATTATTTACAAGTTTGTGGTGCTTGTACTTTGAGTATGCACATTTTGTGAGACTCCACTACAGTTAATGGGAAAATGTAGCATTTACTCCACCGGATGGTTGTAAATACTTGGTGGTATGAAGATGAGGATTTTGCATACACTGTATGATAAAGCTTATGAAATGTAATCTTATTAACATTTTGTAACATAGTCAGACGTAATGCCGCATGGAACAGCTTCAATTTTATAATGCAGCTTACAGTACATGATAACCCATCAACAATGAACCCAGACGTTCCAAACATTCAGGGCTCAGGACAAACCTAGGGGGGAGATGTTTTTCTAGATCTAGAGTCAGACCTTTTCCCATTTACGGCAGCTTTTTTCCCATTTATGGCAGCTATTTTCCCATTTACGGCAGCTTTTTTCCCATTTATGGCAGCTATTTTCCCATTTACGGCAGGCATTATCCCATTTACGGCAGCTATTTGCACTTTTTCAAGTGATTTGTTGATAGAAAGCATAAAAACCTGTAAACTGTTTGTGAATAACATGATAGTTGCCAGCTAAAAACTGCATATGATTATCATAAAGTGTGCATGTCTGTAAAGGGGAGACTCGTGGGTACCCAGAGAACTCATTTTCATTCAGATATCTGGAGGTCAAATGGTCAAGGCATGGCCCTTTGAAAATGGCCATGCCAGTTTCTCCCTCGCCCAAATTTAGCCTAACTTTGGACCGTTATTTAGTTTGATATGATTCCAACATCTAGTTTCTCTCTAGCAACACAACCAACAGAACGCTGAGGGAGATGCATTGCATCGCCAGACCTTCCTCCACAGAGCTGCGGAGGAGGGTCTGGCTAGTCCGCACAGCATTCCGGGATGGGAGAAAAACGTGCTCTGGTTTATTGGCATTTCTTTAAACCAATCACAATCGTCTTGGGCGCTAAGCGCTGAGCGGAGCCACGGTGCCGCTGCAAAATAGCCTCGTGAAGGAACTTGTTTTGTTGGAACGTGTACGTTCAAAAGTTGTTTTAGTCGTGCAACAAAAAAACTCCGATTGGACAGATCTAGATCAGTCTAGCTAGCTGTCTGGATTTACCCTGCAGAGATCTGAGGAGCAGTTAACCATAGTCCTCAGAAATCCACTGGAGTTTAGAATGCCAACACAAAGGAAGTGGAAGGTGACGGACATCCGGCCGAAAAGAGTATAATCCGGCGTAATTTCTGACAGCACCGGAACAATCCCGGAAGTGGAACGTCGTGGATATAGACTAGGGAGATGCCAATGAACGCCTGCACAGTCCTGAGACGGACTGATCAGGCAACAGAACAGAAAACACCTGTGTGACTTATTTAAAGTACTTTTACAGCCTAAAACAAAGAGAGGCATACTGGATCCATCCCCTCAACAGCACCAGTTTCCCTGCTGCCTCAATGAGGATTTTGACCTCACATCTTTTTTGTAGTTCTGCCTGGATTTTCACGGTAAAGACTTGGTTCTGTTTTTCAGTCCTTGGATGTCTCTGGGTGTTTTGTTTATATGACAATGCCCAAAAGAGTTTCTTTGCTTTTTCCCCCCTCCTCCCCCCTTTTTTGTAATTCAATCCTCTTGATAAGCTGGGGTTTTTTTTGTTGTAATTCATCCATCCTTTTTGTGTTTCTAAAAACACTGAAGTATATGATGCCATTTTTTGTTGGCTGTACTCTGTATTTTGCTTGATTGAAGATGGTGGTGGCCTAAGTACTGCATTTTGTACCATGTGTTGTGTATTGGGTCTGTGGTGTTACGCCCCTGGAGGCCAGGGTGAGCATATCATGCTCTCACCTGTACACACCTGCAAGCTATAATCACTCTGATGTTCCCTTTGTGTCACTACACCCTGAGGAAGACTCAAGCCGACACGCGTTGGTGTATTTTTAATGTCTTGCCCTATTTATTAAAGGCCTTTTTATCACTTTTTGTAACCAACCTTGAGTGACTCGACATGATTTCTTTATGACTTTCTTGGTTATAATTTCTTCTTCCTTTTTGGAATTTATTTATATAGCCCTTTACAGCAACCCGCAGGTATCCAAAGTGCTTTACATTAAAGGAACACGCCGACTTATTGGGACTTTAGCTTATTTACCGTAACCCCTAGAGTAAGACAAGTCGATACATACCCTTCTCGTGTCCGTGCGTGTTGTAACGCTGTCTGACGGTTCCACCGGTAGCTTAGCCTAGCACAGAACCTGCAGGTAACTGGTTCCAACTCGCCTACTGCTCCGAATAAGTGACAAAATAACGCCAACATGTTCCTATTTACAAAATACAACCTAACATGAGACACAGCCATCTTCTAACCGTAAACAAACCGGGAAATATATTCTCAGAAAGGCTTGCTGCAAAGCAAATCACTCCGCCCAAATAGCAGAAGTAGCAGAGCTTCGCCTTTCTGAGAATATAGTTCCCAGTTTGTTAACGGTTAGAAGACGGCTGTGTCTCATGTTACGCTGTTTTTTGTACACGCTGTGACTCAACAAATCACAACATGTAGATAGGAACATGTTCGACTGACGACGTCATGGAACACACCAAACAGACTCGGGTCACCGACCTCGCCAGACTGTCCGACGGCTGATAATTGGGTTGATGTGTCAGCGCCTTTCAACAGGAGACTGTTTTTATCCTGTGAAGCTCATTTGTCAGGACAGAGTATGTCAAACCCAGGCAGCTAAACACCATTAACTGATAAAGTGAGCATGAGTCAGACTCTCCAAACATGTCATACACTTAGTGTAGTTTGTTAGTGTAGCCACTAGATGGAAGCATTCAACCACAGAGCACTTGATCAGTCTTCTTCTAGTTTTGACCATGGTTACAAGTAACAGGGTTATTGTGATGCCCTGTGTCTTAGTAAACTCATATATACCAGAGGTGGGGGGGAAAATGTATATAGCATAGTATCGCAATATTTTCTGTGGCAATACTGTATTTGTACACAGACACCAACTATTGATCTTTCATCTCTCTAATAAATCGGGAAATCTCTGTTTGTGTGCGTCTGTCTTTGAAATATCTCATGAACCGTTCATCCAATCTACTTCACACTTGGTTTCCTGCTCAATGAACTTGGGGTTTGGAATTTGGAGCAGTTTGGACAGCGTTGGATATTAATAAATTGTGACTTAAACTAAACGACCGAACAATAAAAGCCCGGCTTAAATTCATTGAGAGCATTTTGCTAAGAGGAAACTCAATAAAAGCCATTTCTTTCCTTTACAATATGTCCGTGAGTACTCCACATTTTAATTGTTAGTAAAGTCTGAATCTGCAACGTTCTCTGTCAGGTAAATGTACTGTAGTACAACGTTATCCTCTGAATTAGAAGTACACTGTAAGTCTTGTAGTAGGCTATACAGTGTGGTTGCATGTTAAGTGGTTTGGGGTCCTTCTGTGACTAATTTTGGGGTACAATGGTTCTGGAGAAAGCTACAAGCAGCGATACCACAGGCCAAGCAACCGGGCTGTTTCAAACAGGCACATTTTGAACGGGCACTGTACTAGTTGTACTAATTGCACAGGAGAATTAAACTTTTTGGTACTAGAACGGAGATCTTCAACAGGGGGTCCGTGACCCCTAGGGGGTCCTCAGAGTTGCTGCAGTGGGTCCAACATATTATTAGAAAAGATATTTTTTCGGAATGTACAAAAGATTGATGATAGGCTTACTGGCCTACAGCTAAGGTAGCCATGAGGTAGCCATCCCCAGATACAGTTAAGCTTAAGGATTTACTGTGCCACATTTTAACCTTAAAACATGATGTATAAATATATGAATATGCCAACAATTTTTATTTTAAAAGTTTAGTATTGTATGCACCATAAAAAAGTATGTGTAAAGGCTTTAGGCAGCCCTAACCTTTATTGTAGGTCCAGTTTAATATGCAACTCAATTTTATACAATACATAAGTGTAGTATAGTAGTAGATCCATCTCTTTTTCAGCTAAGGGGTCCTTGGCCTATAAAAGGTTGAAGACCCCTGTACCAGAATAATAACATCAATTGCTTTTTCAGTCCACTAGATGGTGCAGTTGAGTTTTTTATGCTTTGGGGACATCATTTGAAGTTGGAAAAAAGGTAATAAATTGCAATATATCACAGAATATTGCAATATGTTTACAATTCCAATACTATTAGTGGTTATGGTAAGGGTTAACCGTAGTCTCACATTGCCAGACCTATCTCTAAGGTCTGGCTCCTCCACACATACATTCCATATACATTGGATAGGAAAAAAAAAATAAAAATCTTTAAACCAATCACAGTTGGTTTGGGCATCGCTATGTTATGGTCACAGCGACGGTGGATCTGCAAAATAGTCTAGGGAAGGAACTTGTTTAGATGGAACACTTGCACCCCGCAAAAGAAAACGTCACATACAATATTAAATTAAGTTAACAGTTCACACAATACAGTAACGTGAGCTGTTTAAATTAGCTGGATACGTTGTTAGGCCTAAATGTCATTTGCTCTTACCAGATGTAAGTTTTCCTGAGCGTACATGTATTAACTGTAATTTGGGAAATTATTTAATAATTAAAACAATTGGACACTTTAAAGGCCCGTAATACTTCCCACACAGCAGCTTTTTCCAATCTGAAATTTGGATCAGAGTTTAATCTGACAGGCTCTCAACAAATATTACTCTTTGTGAGTTGTAATTGGCTGCATATTATTTCCCAAGACCTCAGCAGAGAGCAGACATTGCACACTGCACAAAAACGTATGCAGAGGCACAAACAACTGCAGTGATTTATACATCATCAAGATATTTTTCATCAACAGGGAGCCCTCCATCTGCACACTGCATGTTTGAAAAGTACACTATGTACTCATCCTCTCAACAAAAACAACGTGGAACTAATCAATAGATGGCATCAGCTCTCTTCCTCTCCGTTAGGGTGCCAGCCATTTGTCCTGCCTTAGACTTACACGCCATTTCACAAAACAGTTTAAATTGTGAACATTTTTAAATATTAACTTGCAGCATAATTCAGGCGACAAAGACACAGAAAACAGCTACAAAGAGACACACAATGACTACAAAAAGATGCAAATCGACTACAAAAAAAAAATAGAGATAGAAAAACAACCACAAAGAGATAGAAAAACATCTACAAAGAGTAGGAAAATAAGCAAAAAGAGATGAACATTACAACAAAGAGACCTAATATGACAACAAAGAGATGCAGAACAACTACAAAGAAAATTACCAAAAAGAGATGAAAAAATTTACAACAAAGACCCCACACGACAACAAAGAGG